>NC_048299.1:153313610-153560216 GCF_013100865.1 Trachemys scripta elegans
ACACACACACACACACACACACACACACACACACACACACACACCACTGTTGTGTGGACTGCTTGGATAAAAGGGGCAGAGACTTGTCTGAAGGAACTGCAGATTAGACACGTTTTGTACTGTCTTTGGAACATTTCAACAAGCAAACACATTTGAGGCGTTTGATGCCCATACATGCAGAGTGCTCTTCTCCACGCAACTCTCTCTCAGTGCACCTCAATCCTGACCTGCACCACCGCTTGCTATTCCTATCGTAAGTCCCAATAGAGCACTGTCAATTCGTGAGACATTCTAATGGAAAATACTCGACTTCTAGTTCTGAAGTAAATTTAAACCCATGTAACCGGTCTGTTGGTCCACTGATTCCTGGAGGCTGGTTCTCCAATTAAAAAATAAACGAAAAGGAAGAACCAAAGGAAGCCTAATGAATTCTTCTAAACCAAATCTATTGGAATTTCTACAAGTAGATACGCTTCCTTGCTGTTCCAGTCCTGGGACTGCCCACAACTCTGCCAATATACTTTAATCCTGTCCTGCAGCATCCCCAGCAATTCCACTCTGGGCCTCTGCTGTATAAAGACAGCCAGTTGTTCTGAAATGCATGGTTTGTGTCATATTTTGGAGTGTGCACAAATAGGCGCTAGCAAAAGGGGGTTTTCCTTTGCTCTAGTAAATCTAGTAGCATCCACCCAATTCCTTTTCACCTAGTCACAGTCTAAATTCAGCACTCCCAGGCTGAAAGACAAGAGGCACTAATTTATAGTTTTGTTTGAAACAATAATAAACCAAAACTCTCCATATTCACCATCCACAACTCCATCCCCCCCTTGTACAAATGCTGCAGTTTCAAACGGAGTCAATTAACAGCTCAAGGATCTTGGTGTCTTTCTAACACTGTGAAGAAAGCACACAGCCAAAAGAGATTTCTAAGGCTCTGATCCTGCAATGAGCTGTGTGCAGGCTCTGGTGGCTGTTATCCTCCTCATTGTAGCATAGAGACTTGTAGACTTAAAAATGTTTTACTCAAATGTTTTACCATGTGTGTGTAAAACTCAAACACAGGGACAATCAGGACCTGACATTGATTGCAGCCCATAGGTCTCTGCAGTCCAGAACTAAGGCTGGTCAGGGATTTTTAAGCAACATGTTATTTTACTGGAAAATGCCATTTTGTGTAAAACCATCATTTCATGGGCTGTCTCTCATGTTCAGGATGGAGGGCAGCAGGAGGGAAGGAGAAAGAGGATTTAGAGTAGCCAATAGCTTGATTAAAGCACTCACCTGGGATATAGAAGACCCAGGTTCCAATCTATGCTCCGTGTGATTTGGAGCCGAGACTTGAACCCAAATATTCCACATGCCAGGTGAATGCCCTAACCAGGCTATTCTGGGGTGACTCTGTTTTATTACAAAAAATGTCACGAGATCTTAGTTTCCTCCCAATACAGAACGGGAAATTTCCAAAATCTGGAAAATGTTTGTTGGATGAGAGAGCCATTTCCAGTTCAATTCTGTCCAGGACCATGTCTATCAAAACGGAGAATGATCTTTCATCTCTGCAACCCCACATCTTCACACAACAACAAAGCTACTCCTCAGTGGCCAACTGCATGGGGATCATTGCAGGACCACCCGGGCCTAAATTGTTACTTTAATTTTTCCAAATGGTCTTCATCTCTCTCTCTTTCTTTTTCTAGGTCACTTTTGCTGCCACTTTCTTGTTGTGCAAATTTGTTTTCTCACAAGGACCCAGGAGGTAATGAAACATGTTTTTCTTTGACACAGCTGATTAGCTTAAGTATTGCAATGGCCTCTAAGTGATACGGGCTCTGATTACATCAGTTGGCAGCACAGGCCGCTTTTTATTTCAGAGGAACTGGCCAAGCAAATAAATAAATAAAAATAAGCAGGCTCTTTGATTCCATGCTTTTCCAGAACCTTCAAGACAAATCAAATCAATTCTTTCCCCCACTACTTCTGTTGCACAATCAGAAAATCAATCTAATGCTATTGTTGGGATACAAGAACCTCTGCAATTCAGCTGGCATTTAGAATTTTGGTACTTCAGGCTCAAACAAGCTGAAGGGGAGCGGGGGGTAGGAGGTGGAAAAAAACTGGCCAGACTTGCTGCAAGTGATTTAATTTGTATCCTATTGTTTGAGAGACTAAAATAGGTGAGGCGGATGCTTTTAAACACCCTTTGGCAAACTTTGAGAGACATCCTGTTCACGGTATCAGAGGGGTAGCCGTGTTACTCTGAATCTGTAAAAAGCAACAGAGGGTCCTGTGGCACCTTTGAGACTAACAGAAGTATTGGGAGCATAAGCTTTCGTGGGTAAGAACCTCACTTCTTCAGATGCAAGAAGTGAGGTTCTTACCCACAAAAGCTTATGCTCCCAATACTTCTGTTAGTCTCAAAGGTGCCACAGGACCCTCTGTTGCTTTATCCTGTTCACAGACAGTTCTGCGGATAGACTTGCTAGTTTCTGACCCTCTCTCTGTTTTATTTTTACATTTATTTATTTATAATTAGGGACGTTTGCAATGAAATCAGCATCTCTGATGATGAGGAGCTCAAAGGCTTGGAGTTTGAGACAGTGAAGATCTCTCTCAACGGATTTATGCAGATATTTTCTTTGTTTTAAACGAGGATGTGATTGGAAACTTATGAAGTCAAAGGGAGTCTTTCCATTGGCATAATTCATAATAATACCTAGCATTTATAATAGAATTTTTTCATCAGCACTTTTCAAAAGACGTCAGTATTATTATCCCCATTATACAGAGGGGGAAACTGAAGTCCAGAGGTGAAGTGCCTTGCCCAAAGTCTCCCATCAGTAGAGCTAAGAACAGAACCCAGGTCTTCTGAGTCCTAGCCTGGTGTCTATGCACTAAGTCTTCCTGCCTCAGCTTAGGCTCTGTACTTCTCATGTATGTAGTGCTAGCAAGTAAAGGCTTGATTCTTTTTCAGAAGTGCTGGGTACCCACAACTCTAGGTGAGGTCAATGGGATTTGCGTGTGTGTTCAGCAGCTCTTAAAATCAGCCCCGGAAATGTGAGCAGACAGAGCAACTGCCATGCCCTAACAGCAGCACTAATTTCACCAGGGTATCCGTTGAATGAAAAGAAAACAGGCTGATGGAATCCAGCACTAGAAGGGTTAAATGAAGATGCAGTGTGTGGAAAGCTGGATTTTATTCCACATTTCTTATTTTAGTCCCCACTTTGCCCTTTTTTGCAAAACATCACGCACACTTGCCGTCCTTCATAAATAAAAATGACACTTTCCGCTGGTGACATGCAGCCAGGAATCTGATAAACACAGGACCAGGAATTGTGATGGGTCCTCTTTGTCTCTGACCTCATTTAAGAGCCATTCCCCCTTTTATAGCTCTTCTTTTTGCATTTCAGCTCACAGGTGCAGATTTGCCAAAATGAATGTTAATTGCCTATTTACTGCATCCCAGCTTGTTGAATTTACTCACAGATCATTTCCTATTCACAACCCAGCAGCAGGTTCCGTTCTCTGTTTCACTCCTGTTAATCTCTTTAGTATCTGGGCTAACATAGTCAGAGCAATATTCCCACCTCCCAAAAAGCAACCATCTTTATACATAAAAAGCCTGTTCTGAATCAGAGAGAGCAAGTGAGAGAACAAATGCATGCAACCAAGCGAGGGATGAGCAAGTGCAAACTCTCTGGGATGGATCAACATAATTGTAAATCATTAGGAAACCAGGCAGGTAGGAGAAAAGCATCTCTGCAGATCGACCTTTCCATAAGGTTGTCAGTCTCTTGCTTTGCTTTCTTCACCTGAGGTCTCTCTTGAATCCTCATGCTCTATTTAGGCAGTATGGTGGCACATTTTTGTTTCATCTGGTTGATTTCACCACCACAACACAGTAACTATCTCCAATTCCCTTTATCCGGTACAGAAAGGGGAGAAGACAACCTGAAAGCAAATGCAAGCTCATGTGGCAGAGTTTAAATGCCCAGCGAGCACATGTCTGAGAAAGAAGTAATACTATGTGACGTTAGGCCTATGAGGGGCCTGGGCTTCCGGCCCAAGGTCGTTTAGCTATTTGTTTCCAATAAATAATCCAGCCCTGATGTGTGTCCTCTATTTCCTTTTTGTGACTTTTAGAAAAACCTCAGGAGTTTTCTCATTAGCTTGACTCAGCGACACAGCAGAGGAGTTAGACTGTGTGCTGGCTGCAAGGGGAAGCTTATATACATTGTGTCAAACCTTGTAACTTCTCTGGCATCTTCCCTGCATCGAGGAGGGAAGTAATTATATCAGTTCATCAGTACCACTAGACCTTTCAAAATGGGAATGTCTGTAGGGATCTCTTCCACTGACAAATAACTTTCAGTCCCTTTGCTAGTGTTATAATGAAGTGTTATGATTATGGTGACTAAATACCTGGAAACCTGGGTTCTGTTCCTAGATCTTCTGTTGGCTGTGACAAGGTCTGTGTCTTCTTATTGACCTCAGTAGGAGTTGATGTTATGCATCTTTCTGGAAGTGCTCAATACCTTTCAAGCTCGGGTCCAAATATTACATATTGCTTAAAAAAATTACAAATATTTTAGCCAATAGCAATGGGGCTGAACAAATAATAGAACTGATACAGGAACAAAAATCCGAAGTCAAAAGCATGGGACTCTCTCTGAAAACAATTGTTTATTGCAGGCATGTGTATATTCTGTGGGTGAAATTTAACTGTGGGCAGAGAGCCAGCAGCTCTTTCATCCAAGTTGAGCTTGATTTTGAGGGTTTAAGTGGTGTATTGGCCTTGTTCTGGCTCCTCTGCATGGGACAAATTTCACCATAGGCATGTGCCTCTGGGTCATAAACGCTAGGAATCTGTGTTTCAATGGAGCAGCATGGGCCATGCATCTTTTTTTAATGGCTAGCTCTGATTTAATTAGTATTTGATTGTCTCTATTTTCGACTGATGGAAGTTCTTTCCCCTTCATTTTAACCAAACCACGTTGATTGCACGCCCATCAGTGTAATCACACAGGCATCCTTTCGAAAGGTTTGCAATAGGGAATTAGTCACTGGGGCCCACCAAATCCCTGTAATGCTCTTCACTGCCTTTGAGAGAGGAGCTGATTCTTGATGCAGACATCTTGCTGCTTAGATCTCTGCTGGAAATCTGTGAGAACATTTCTAGCAAATAAAGATACAGCAGTTCTGAGGGCCCCTGGATGGGTTTCAAATTCAGCTCTCATGTTTAATCATGTTCAGAGAAGGGGTGGAATGATCCATTGTTTATTGATATCAGTGAAACTAATTAGCTGGCGAGGGGAGGGGGGAGGGAAGAACATCCCCAGAATTTCATTAATAGCCAATTTTTCCAAAGTGCTCTCAATGGGCGCTGAGCACTTTGGAAAAGCTGGTCACTACATTTAGGTGCCTAAATGGGAGCTGGGCTCCTGAAAATCAGGTTTCATATGTAGGTGTTGAGCTCTTTTGAAAATCTGCCTTTTAATTTTTGTTTCACTGAATGTACAGAGCTGGTTGACTAACCGGAGAACAAATTCATTTAATCATTTTCTTGATTAATTTCTTGATTAATGGCACTGATGAGTCATTATTGTAGAGGGCCTTCCCAAGAACACAGACGTCGGTTTGCTTTGAGAACCAATTAAATGGTAGAGTCATAATGATAAGTGTGCTGAGGTCTACACTCTGCTTTGCAAGACAATCTTCTACGGCTAAATCCCAATGGAAAATGTAGTTCATACTCAGCTGGTATGAACTACGTTTTCCTATACAATTTATACCAGCTAAGGATCTGGTCTACGATATTGATTTACTTCCTCCATTGCGTATCATTGATGTATTTCTGCCTCTTTAGGACAGTCTTGCTAGAAGAGTTAATGGGAAGTGCAAAAAGTTAATGGAACTCTTCAAAGGCACTGAAGACACTTTTCCTTCTGCTTAGCCTAAAAATAAAAAAGACCTTTTTGACACTAACCAAACAGGTGCAAATTACAACATCTGGCATACTCACTGAATAAAGTGCAAGAAGGGTCTAGTAAGAAGTACTAGGGGGGAAAAAAGCATTTTTGAAATGGTATTGACTTTGCCCAATAGCTCAAAGCTTGGGGGGTGGGAGGGAAGATAAATCAGACCCTAATTCAGGAAAGCACTTAAGTAATTTCTTAACTTTAAGCATGTGCTAAAGTAATGGGGAGTAAACGCGCATGTTTCAAATTAAGTACATTGAGCAATTAAGTTTTCCTGAACATGGCTGCTCTCTTGTGAACTGGGACCCCAGATTCCATTATTGCAAGCAATTCTAATGCATAAGCAAAACTATCCATTTATTTATTTTGCCTTGTACTGTAGTAGTTTCACATACATAGAAGACAAATGATTGCTTGCTCACAACATATCCATAGGAATGCACAAAATCCACACTGTCTTCATCATCATTGTCCCTAGTTTTTTAAGAGAATAGGGGACAATTTTCTGTCTGTCTGTCTTTCGTTCGCCTGATGCTCTAGAGGGTAAGTCATTCTCTGCCCCAGTCTGCTGGTAAACAAGAGGAAGAATGGCCACAGAGCTGCATCACCTGCATAAGAGAGTTACCCCTATTTACGTCAGTGACATTTTGGGAGTCACCATAACTGTACACAAACTCAGAATTGGTTGGGTACTGGCACTGAACCAACAAAGAGGGAAAGGGCTTCTGTCTTGGTCATCCCTTTTGGCAAGAACTGTGCTCAAAGGTCCTACATGTTAGTGGTTCCCTTCCTAGAGGAACCTGTGCTGTTGAGATAATGGTGGTTATCGGATAATGCAGGCTTATGACCTCAGTAGAAGAGTGGTTGCAAATGACTTCATGATGGGAGATGGCACAGAGGCAGTTTCTTGATGGGGTGCTTTGCTGAAGTGGCAGAAGGCAACAGCAAAGCTCAGTGAACTGCAGTACGGCCCCCTGCTACCCAGCCAGTAAATAAAGCTGAAATCACAGTTAGATGGTGAAGCCTCAAGACACAACCAGACAGAACTTCCTAAAGGACTTGAGACAGGCTTGCCTGTGTGCACCTCTGGACTCTGGGACTGAACTACACATTGATGATTAGTAAGGTTTAATAGATGGGGAAGGGAGAAGTGATATAGAAGAGACATTTGCCTACTGGACTTGCCTATGGGCAGGTGGGGAACTGAGTTAATGGACAACTGCCAGCATTACCCCGGGGAAGTCGTAAACTTCTGCATATAGATAGATTGTTGTATTTTCCCACGTTGATACTGTGTTCCCTTTTCCCCTTCGCACAGACTCAGTACTTGCAAGTGGGGAACTGTTGCCTAGTAAGGGCTCACAAGGAAGGTATTTAGTGATCACAGAAATTCTGGGTGGGGACTTGAAACAATGGTGTTTTAGTTTTAAGACAGACTGCTAAATATATTGAACCATTCCTTGTTGCTGCCTGGCACAAGGGTTTCAAATGTAATTGTTTATAAATTACCAAAAATCATGCTATGTTTTGTGCAAAATGTTGCATAAAGATGGTATCCTCAAAATGCACAATTTAAGGCCCCCGTTCAGCAACTTATAACGTGTGGGTGCTCCTGTGCCTGCACAAAGACCTGCTGAATCTAAAGAGGTTACACAAAAGTGTAAGGAGGTGGTCAGAGAAATCCAATTGTAGATCTAGCCCTAAGGCACCAACTTTGTCATCTAATCTGTGTGGGCTGGTCCTGGCAGTTGTAAGGAGTCTCAGTGAAGTCGGGGATATTGGGATCCACCCTGTTGGATCAGTTTGCAGAACTGGGGCTTAAGAAGATATGAAATGCAAAGGAAAGAGAAAGAAAAAAATCAGGTGGTGGTGGGGGGGAAGAGAAACAAATTGAATGCCCTGATCCTGCTAAGAGAACCACACAAGTGGATCCTTATGCCCATTCAGGATACTTGACAAAGCAATATGCAGGTGTGGGGTTTTCCATGTGCCCCACTGCTGTCAGTAGGATTCCATGCGAGTGTGAGGGCCCGGGCCAGCAGATTCCTTTGTGATGGTGGTTCTGTATGCATCATGCATTTGTGTGTTCATTTTTTTAATTTGCCCATTTTACTAAAAAATATTTTGGGGGCATGATTCTGTGGGGTGGGAAAGGATGGGGATGCCTGGGCAGGGAGAAGAAAGGATGACAATAAAGATGAAGCAAGCAAATGTGTTTCAGTATTGGGTTGGCAAATCTGGTCTCCTGCTGTTCACTTCTTGACTACTCTTCTCTGCTTGGTTCTTTCATCTTTTCGGTTTTCTCAAGCATCAGTTGCATCATTAATATCTCTAAATAATTGCAAACTGGTGAATGTCTGTAGGTTTGGAAGGGACTCCCAGAACATAGCACTTTTATCCCATTGATTATTATAGTACTCTTATTTAAATTATTGTATTGTTCATAGATTTGAATACATGGTGCACTTCCTCAAAAGAAGCATTTCTCTGACCAAGCATGCAACCTTATCTGCTTCCTAAAGAGTCCCAGTAAAATGACATACTTCCCTACTGCATGTCTGAATTTCAGGTGAGCAATATTTTCAGCACCTTGGATAGTGCCACTTTGTAAACTTGCATGGTGACAGGTTTCAGAGAGGTAGCCGTGTTAGTCTGTATCAGCAAAAACAATGAGGAGTCCTTGTGGCATCTTAGAGGCTAAGAAATTTATTTGGGCATCAGCTTTTTGTGGGCTATAACCCACTCCATCAGATGCATGGAGTGAAAATACAGTAGCAGGTATAAATATACAGCACATGAAAAGATGGGAATTGCCTTATCAAGTTGTGGGGGGAGGGGTCAGTGCTAACAAGGCCAATTCAATCAAGGTGGATGTGGCCCATTCTTCCCAACAGTTGACAAGAAGGTGTGAGTATCAACAGAGGCAAAATTACTTTTTGTAGTGATCCATTCAGTAAGGTAACTCCCATCTTTTCATGTGCAGTATAGTTATACTGCCTACTGTATTTTCCACTCTATGCATCTGATGAAGTGGGTTATAGCCCACAAAAGCTTATGCCCACATAAATTTCTTAGTCTCTAAGGTGCCACAAGGACTCCTCATTGTTTTTGTAAACTTGCACTCACTCATCTATTTTAACTCACAGGCACTGACCACATCTCTCTTGTATTGAAAATGATGATGTATAGCAGAGGTCAGCTAGAGAACCAGCAGTTATGACAAAAGAGGAAGTTGTATCTACTGTGACAAAGTTCCTCCTCTATCTAGGTGGATCCTGTGCTTATTGGCAGATTTTCTTGCCTCAGATTCACCATGTGGATTGGGGAACAGCCCAGAGATCTTCCCCTCTGGAAGAACCCACAGTCCAGGTCAATTGGGAGGTTTGGGGGGAACCCAGGCCCACCCTCTATTCTGGGTTCCAGCCCAGGGCCCTGTGGACTGCAGCTGTCTCTAGTACCTCCTGTAACAGCTGCATGACAGCTACAACTCCCTGGGCTACTTCCCCATGGCCTCCTCCAAACACCTTCCTTAGTCTCACCACAGGACCTTCCTCCTGGTGTCTGATAATGCCTGTGCTCCTCAATCCTCCAGCAGCACACCCACACCCTCTCAGCTCCTTATACCTCTTGCTCCCAGCTCCTCTCACACACACCACAAACTGAAGTGAGCTCCTTTTTAAAACCCAGGTGCCCTGATTAGCCTGCCTTAATTGATTCTAGCAGCTTCTTCTTAATTGGCCCAGGTGTCCTAATTAGCTTGCCTGCCTTAACTGGTTCTAGCAGGTTCCTGATTACTCTAGTGCAGCCCCTGCTCTAGTCACTCAGGGAACAGAAAACTACTCATCTAGTGATCAGTATATTTGCCCTCTACCAGACTCCTGTATCCCACTGGTCTGGGTCTGTCACACTACACAAATTTCTTTGAATAGAGAGGGCCTGATTCTACTCACATTTAAATCAGGAGTAACTCTAGTGAAGTTTCTGTAGTTATGTTGATGTAAAACTAGTCTGCATGAAGAATCAGCACCAAAAGGTGGATGTCTTATAGCCAGAAAACCTGATTAGGCAGAGGCACTGAGGGAGTGCTTTGGACCCAGCAAACCCCTTTATAACCTTTTCACAAGCACAGCATTTCTGATCAACTTGTCAAGATGTTGCAAAAATTATATTAGCTCCAGATCTTTGTAGTAAAGGTCAGAAAGGTCCAGTCCCTCCTGCTCTCTTTTCCAGGCTAGAAATGCAGTTTCTATCCAGAGATCACATGTACTGTGGTTTGGCTGGGTGGGTTTTTTTGTTGTTGTTTCTTTGTATGTTGATGGACAAGCCTATATAAAACCAGACATCCACAAAAAAGCAATACGTGGTTTTATCTTACATATGGGAGCATTTCTGCCTTCTGTAACTTCTTCCAAATACTGTTTGTTTTTAACCTCATTTCCCCATATGTGTCTACCTTCTGTCAGTCTGCAGCCAGAACTCCTGACAGGTAGAGTCAAGGAACTAATAAAGTTAATATTTCAGCTGTGCTTGAGCCTCAGAATATAATACTATTAAGTTATGTTCAATATAGGGAGAGTCTTCAATATAAATGGGTTACGAAAAGAAATGTGATTAAGTAAGTGGATGGAGAGCTCAATATACGATTCTCCACATTGGAAATTTCCTCTGGTTAGAAAGATCTAGGGCAAAATTGGATCAATAATAAATGGCTGACTACATTTCCCCATCTGTTATGTTAGTTTATTAATAATCTAACTTCCACACATTGCCCTCCGCTGGTGTGGCATAACCAATGCCCACTGATATTACCAGGGGCTAAACAGATAGCACAGAGCATAATAAGTATTTGCCAAAGCTTTACTTAAACCATTCTCATGGGAGTCAGCTGAAAAGAAAACTCCTGAAATCACAATGCTTCTCTGGGCACTATTGCAAGCATAGGGACCAATTCTTTAACCTGGTGTAAATTGGTGGAACTCCACTAAAGTTAAGGGAGTTATGCTTGTTTACACTGGCTGAAGATCTCACCCTAGAATCTTCCATCTGAGAATAATAACAATAAAATAAAGATCTCAAATGGCTGAGTGACCTAATAGACTCCAATAGCTACAAAAATCTATCTAATCAGCGATCCGGTGATTAAGAGTGTCTCAAACTATGTTTAGCAATGACAGTGTATCATTCAAATTAATAAGATAATGTTTGTCAAGGGCTTGGAACATGACATGTACTCCAGGCCCAATTCTGCCATCCTTACTCATGCTGAGTTGTGCCTGACTGCATAAGTAGTGTAATTGATTCCAGAGTGATTGAGGGCTACGTGGTCATATCCCTGTTCACACTGATAGTACTTTACACCAAGTCATTCCATTGAAGATGATGTAACTATTTCTGGAGTAAGGTACTATTTGCAGTGAGGTTATCATCATCTGGCCCAGAGTTGCAGTGTCTAAGTGTCATTTTCAAAAGGGATTTAAGCACTCAAGAGCCTAAATCCCTTTGACAGTCAATGGGATTTAGGCTCCTAAGTGCTTAACTCTCATTTGAAGTTTCATCAAAATCGATGTATTCCCACAAAAAGTTTCAGTTTTGATGATTTGGCATTTTCCAATAACAAAATGTTGAGTTGAAAAATTCCCAACCGGCTCTAGTCCTGATTCAGGGAAATATCTTTATTCAGGATGGCTCTTAAGCATGTGCTTAAATGAGATTAAAGTCAATAGGATTTAAGCATGTGCTTAAATGTCAAGTACCTCCTTAATTGCTTTCCTGAATGAGGTCCACAGTGAGGCTCTGTATGCATTCAGCTCAGAATTTCCTCATTCTTTTCAATTTAGTTTCCAGTTTCACCCTTATCATCTCAGTTTAGTGTTTTGCATTTAATGCATGCTCTAATTTCCTTATTTTTCAAAAGAGCAACTGAAGTTCAATTCCCTACTCTATGCAGAGGCGCCAGTGCACAATTTAAGTCTCGCTTATTTCTTCAAAAACGGGGCTTAAAACATGTGGTACCTCCATCTTGTAGTCACCCTCTGCACAGGGATAAATTGCACCCACTAAAAATTTTGCCAGTGCACATTAATTTCCTTATTCACTTAGGCTCTGTAACTAGCTGGGGTTTTAGTTATTTGAAATTGCTTATTTTTTTAAAAGGTGGTATTTTTGTTTATTTCGCTAGTGACAGCTTGCACTGAAATTATATACACACACACTGGCAGGCAGGACAGATGGCCCTACAGACAAATTCTTTGCTTAATGTGATTGTTGAGTGGAGCTAGTCAGTGCAGAGGCATTGCACTCTTGCTGGATTGTATTTCTGTCTCTCTCTTTCATTCTCCCCTCTCTGTCTCTAGCTTTCTTTTCCCCACTGAGAATCTTTTTGTTGATTTGGCTTTTGGGAATTGCTTTAGCATTTTTCTTGATCTGTTTAGTGCTTCTCTGTGGCAGATATCAGAGAGGAGTCTAAATCAATACGCTTAAAGCCGCAGCACTGATAGGGAAATTAGGGCCCGTGGTAAATTGAAAAAAATATTGAGAAATAAAACAAGAATAAAAAAGGAGAAGCTGCTTTCAAATGTTTGTGTTTGTTCTGGTGCTGGCACCTGATTCGTGTTGACAGTGCAGAGCTTGGAGATAGGGGAAGGTGGGAACAGGAGTTAGGCTAGCATTGTACAGATCAGCCATTAGTTATTTGAATGTTGTCAGAAGAGGGTGGTCTCCATGGAAGAGCTCACCACTTAGATCCTCATGCGGGTTACATGTGCAGGTTTATGGCTTTTGCAGGTTAGGTAGGAGCCGAGAGAGGCCACCTTTGCAGAGGCTGGTACTTAGAGGGTCATTTGCCTTGTGTGTTCTAACACAAAAGTGACTGCTGCCCATGTGGCTTTCTCAATGGGAATTACCTTTGGTGGGAGAACTGGATGCCTAATTTCTCTCATCTTGTAATTAGTGTGTAAAATCCTCTGGTCAGGGTCTTCCTTTTCATTTGTCTGTTGGGGAGAAGGGAGAGATAGCTAGCTCAATGGTTTGAGCATTGGCTTTCTAAACCCAGGGTTGTGAGTTCAATCCTTCAGGGGGTCATTTAGGGATTTGGGGCAAAAATCTGTCTGGGGATTGGCTCTGCTTTGAGCAGGGGATTGGACTAGATGACCTCCTGAGGTCTCTTCCAACCCTGATATTCTATGATTCTGTAGCACCAGGGGGCCTGATCATTGACTGGGGCTCCTACATGCTACTGCAATACAATAACAATTCTAGCTTTTGGGTAAAATTTTCAAAAGCACCTAAGGTCTAGATTTTAAATGGTATTTTAGATGTCCTCTAAGGTTGTAGCTCAGCACCAAGTGAGATTTTCAAAAGCACTTAAGCACCTAACTCCCATTGAAATAATTAAAAGTCAAAAATTAAAAGTCAATGGGACTTGTGCTTGGAAGGGCCCAGTTGTTTAAAGGAATTTAGGTGCCTAATTCCCATTGACTTCAATAGAAGTCACATGCCTAAATACCGTTAAAAATCTGGCCCCAACATGCTTAAAGGTTTGTTTACATAGGGCCATCCAGGTAAATTAATCCAAATTAATTTAAGATGTGAATTTGATGGATTAGTTAAACCACATTAAACCCATGTGTGAACACCCTCTTTCAGAGATAATGTGGCAGTAATTGGGTTTAGTTTAATTAATTTTGAAAGTGAATTCAGATAAACTGAATTATGGCCACTTTAATTTAATTTAAATTAATTTAATTTAATCTAAGATGAACTTTCCTAGATGCCCCAGTGTAGACAAATCCTTATGAACTTTTGAATGTGGTCTTTAAGCTTAAACAACGAGGAGTCCTTGTGGCACCTTAGTGACTAACAAATTTATTTGGGCATAAGCTTTCATGGGCTAGAACCCACTTCATTTCACCCACCCAGCTTCTAACTCATTTATGCTCTTTTGAAAATTTTACCTTTTTTCAAGTAGTGAGATGGAATAGTCCTCATTACATGAAAAATCTGAGCAAGTCTTCTAATATTTAGATCTCCATGTTTCTAACAATGTTTGGGTGAAAGCCCCCAATTCCCTTTCGCCACACTGTTGGACCCGGTGATGTCAAAGCATTTTAATCTTTTCCCAGTGAATGATTTATTTTTTCAGACTAGTTGTCATAACTATAAAGGGAAGGGTAACAGCTCTCCTGTGTACAGTACTATAAAATCCCTCCTGGCCAGAGACTCCAAAATCCTTTTACCTGTAAAGGGTTAAGAAGCTTGGGTAACCTGGCTGACACCTGACCCAAAGGACCAATAAGGGGACAAGATACTTTGAAATCTTGGGGGGGGGCGCAAAGGCTTTTGTTTGTGCTCTTTATTTGGGAAGTCATTCGCTCTTGGGACTGAGAGGGACCACACATCAATCCAGGTTTTCCACATCTTTCTAAACAAGTCTTTCATATTTCAAACTTGTAAGTAAACAGCCAGGCAAGGCATGTTAGTTTTTACTTTGTTTTCTCAACTTGTAAGTGTACCTTTTACTAGAGTGCTTATCTCTGTTTGCTGTACTTTGAACCTGAGGCTAGAGGGGCGTCCTCTGAGCTCTTTAAGTTTGATTACCCTGTAAAGTTATTTTCCACACTGATTTTACAGAGATGATTTTTACCTTTTTTCTTTAACTAAAAGCCTTCTTTTTAAGAACCTGATTGATTTCTCCTTGTTTTAAGATCCAAGGGGTTTGGATCTTGATCCACCAGGAGTTGGTGGGAGGAAGGAGGGGAATGGTTAATTTCTCCTTGTTTTAAGATCCAAGGGGTTTGGATCTGTATTCACCAGGGAATTGGTGAAGAGTTTCTCAAGGCTTCCCAGGGAAGGGAATCCACTTGGGAATGGTGGCAGCGGACCAGATCTAAGCTGGTAGTTAAGCTTAGCAGTTTTCATGCAGGCCCCCACATTTGTACTCTAAAGTTCAGAGTGGGGAAGCAGTCTTGACATGGTGGCAGAGCGGTGGGATTCATTTTAAACCCAAAAGCCAGTAAGATTTTTTTTTTCCTTCTAGCTGCTTGGAAAGCAGAGCTGAAGGTAGATGCATATCTTATCTCTCCTTGCCTGAAGGCAGAGGTGTTAAGTTTTTTTAACAAGGGCCTTTGTTAAGAGAAGGGTTCAATTAATGAGCAAACAACTGGTAAAAGGAATTTACAAGCTGAATTGTTTTTTTTTCTTTTTACATCCTCGGGAGTAGCTAGTTAGAAAGTCTCTGTTAACTGAGCAGCAGCCTGAGCTGAGTGCATCCCAGTTTCAGTCAATTGCAGAGTGGTGTGACCCAGCACAAGAAAACAGGAAAATGACTACAAAAGAAGAAAAAGCCAAAGAGGAGGCCCACAAGAGAGAGATGGAGCTGAGAGAAAGAGAAGAGAAAGCCAAAGAGGAGGCCCACAAGAGAGCTATGGAGCTGGAGAAAGCCAAAGAGGAGGCCCACAAAAGAGCTATGGAGCTGAAAGAAAAAGAGATGGAGGAGAGAGAAAAAGAAAGGAAGCATGAACTGGTAGTAGCAAGGGCTAGGCCGGATACAACAACCAATCCTAACAACCCCTCTCCAGGTAGCACTTCCCATCCCAGAAAATTCCCCACCTACAAGGCAGGCGATGATACTGAGGCCTTCTTAGAAAATTTTGAAAGGGCCTGCCTTGGATACAGCCTCACTGCAGACCAGTACATGGTAGAGCTGAGGCCGCAGCTCAGTGGACCCTTAGCAGAGGTGGCGGCTGAAATGCCTACGGAACACATGAACAGTTATGAACTTTTTAAAAACAAGGCCAGAATCAGAATGGGGCTAACACCTGAGCATGCCCATCGGCAGTTCAGAGCCCTAAGTTGGAAACACGATGTGTCATTTACCCGACATGCCTACCACATTGGGAAAAATTGGGATGCCTGGATATCAGGAGCAAATGTTAAATCTACGGAAGAGTTGCCCTTCCTAATGCAAATGGAGCAGTTTTTAGAGGGTGTTCCTGAGGAAATAGAAAGGTACATCCTAGATGGGAAGCCCAAAACTGTAACCGAGGCGGGAGAGATTGGAGCCAAATGGGTGGAGGTGGCAGAAAAGAAAAAAACTAGTAGCAGTTGGAGCGAATATCAGAAGGGGCAACCCGAAACCAAACCTTACCACCGGGGACAACCCAAGGCCCCACCTGCATCCCAAGGGAAACCGCAGACGCCTTCTCACCCCACCACACCAGTCTCCACCAACCAACATCGCCCCAGTGAGACCTTAGCAGGGCGATGTTTTAAATGTAATGAACTGGGACATATAAAGGCTCACTGCCCCAAGAACCCCAACCGATTACAGTTCATTACACCACAATCACACCAAAGATCCCCAGACCCAGATGCCTCTCTCATACCCTCGGAGCAAAGAGAAACCTTGAGAGTGGGTGGAAAGAAGGTTATCGCTTGGAGGGACACTGGGGCACAAATGTCACCAATCCCTAGTGGACCCCAAACTCATCAACCCGGAGGCTCCAGTGACAATTCAACCCTTCGTGTCACAGTCTGTAACCTTGTCTACAGCCAAGTTGCATGTCCAGTACAAGGGCTGGTCAGGAATGTGGACTTTTGCAGTCTATGACAATTATCCCATCCCCATGCTGCTGGGGGAAGACTTGGCCAACCATGTGAAGCTAGCCAAGAGGGTGGGAATAGTCACCCGCAGCCAGGCTAAGGAAGCTTTCACCCCCATCCCTGTTCCTGAGCCGTCCACCAGGGCCCTGTCTGTGTTACCAGAGACCCAAACAAAGGTGGTGGAACCGAATCCCCTGTCAACGACTGCAACAGCCGTAGCGGATCCAATCCCAGAGACCCAGCCAAAGCCAGTCCCAGAACCGGAACTGGCAACGCAGCCAGCACCAGAACCATTGCCAGCACTGAGTCCAGCGCTTGCAAACCCGTCCACAACTCCAATGGCAGAGGGCACCAGTGAGCCTGAACTGGCGGAAGCAGCAGATAACCGTACCCAAGAGGCTCAGCCAGAGCCTGAAATACCACATAGTGCACCAGTGGACAGCGGTTCACAGTCAATGGAAACAGCCCCAGCACCTGCATCGCTTCCAGACGGACCAAGCTCCAGTCCACAGTCCAAGGAGGAACTGATGTTTCCAGCATCAAGGGAACAGTTCCAGGCCGAGCAGGAAGCAGATGACAGCCTTCAGAAAGCTTGGGCGGCAGCACGGAGCACCCCACCGCCTCTCAGCTCTTCTAACCGATCCTGGTTTGTTGTAGAACAAGGACTTTTATACAAGGAGACTCTTTCTGGTGGGCACCAGGAAGACTGGCATCCTCAAAGACAGTTGGTAGTTCCCATTAAGTATCGGGTAAAGCTCTTGAGCTTAGCCCATGATCATCCCAGTGGCCATTCTGGGGTGAACAGAACCAAAGACTGGTTGGGAAAGTCCTTCCACTGGGAGGGAATGGGCAAGGATGTTGCTAATTATGTCCGGTCTTATGAGGTGTGCCAACGAGTGGGAAAGCTCCAAGACCAGGTTAAAGCCCCTCTCCAGCCACTACCCATAATTGAAGTCCCATTTCAGCGAGTAGCTGTGGATATTCTGGGTCCTTTCCCAAAGAAGACACCCAAAGGAAAGCAGTACATACTGACTTTCATGGATTTTGCTACCTGATGGCCGGAAGCAGTACTCTTAAGCAACACCAGGGCTAAAAGTGCGTGCCAGGCATTAGCAGACATTTTTGCCAGGGTAGGTTGGCCCTCTGACATCCTTACAGATTCCGGAACTAATTTCCTGGCAGGGACCATGAAAAACCTGTGGGAAGCTCATGGGGTGAATCACTTGGTTGCCACCCCTTATCACCATCAAACCAATGGTCTAGTGGAGAGATTTAATGGAACTTTGGGGGCCATGATACGTAAATTCGTAAATGAACACTCCAATGATTGGGACCTAGTGTTGCAGCAATTGCTTTTTGCCTACAGGGCTGTACCACATCCCAGTTTAGGGTTTTCACCATTTGAACTTGTGTTTGGCCGTGAGGTTAAGGGGCCATTACAGTTGGTGAAGCTGCAATGGGAGGGGTTTACGCCTTCTCCAGGAACTAACATTCTAGACTTTGTAAGCAACCTACAAAGTACCCTCCGACACTCTTTAGCCCTTGCTAAAGAAAACCTAAAGGATGCTCAGGAAGAGCAAAAGGCCTGGTATGATAAACATTCCAGAGAACGGTCCTTCAAAGTATGCATCCAAAGAAGTGGGCTGTACTCCACGAAAGCTTATGCTCTAATAAATTTGTTAGTCTCTAAAGTGCCACAAGTACTCCTGTTCTTTTTGCGGATACAGACTAACATAGCTGCTACTCTGAAACCTTCAAAGTAGGAGACCAAGTCATGGTCTTAAAGGCGCTCCAGGCCCATAAAATGGAAGCATCGTGGGAAGGACCATTCACGGTCCAGGAGTGCCTAGGAGCGGTTAACTATCTCATAGCCTCCCCCACCTCCAACGTAAAGCCTAAGGTATACCATGTTAATTCTCTTAAGCCCTTTTATTCCAGAGAATTAAACGTTTGCCAGTTTACAGTCCAGGAAACAGATGACGCAGAGTGGCCTGAAGGTGTCTACTACGAAGGGAAAAAGGATGGTGGCGTGGAAGAGGTGAACCTCTCCATGACCCTTGGACGTCTGCAGCGACAGCAGATCAAGGAGTTGTGCACAAGCTTTGCACCAATTTTCTCAGCCACTCCAGGATGGACTGAACAGGCATACCACTCCATTGACACAGGTAATGCTCACCCAATTAGAACCCCACCCTACCGGGAGTCACCTCATGCCCAAACTGCTATACAAAGGGAGATCCAGGACATGCTACAGATGGGTATAATCTGCCCCTCTAACAGTGCATGGACATCTCCAGTGGTTCTAGTTCCCAAACCACATGGGGAAATACGCTTTTGCGTGGACTACCGTAAGCTAAATGCTGTAACTCGTCCTGACAACTATCCAATGCCACGCACAGATGAGCTATTGGAAAAATTGGGACATGCCCAATTCATCTCTACTTTAGACTTAACAAAAGGGTACTGGCAAGTACCACTAGATGAACCTGCTAAGGAAAGGTCAGCCTTCGTCACCCAGGCAGGGGTGTATGAATTCAATGTACTCCCTTTCGGGTTGTGAAATGCACCCGCCACTTTCCAAAGACTTGTAGATGGTCTCCTAGCGGGATTGGGAGAATCTGCAGTTGCCTACCTCGATGATGTGGCCATTTTTTCTGATTCATGGACAGAACACCTGGAGCACCTGGAAAAAGTCTTCGAGCGCATCCGGCAGGCAGGACTAACTGTTAAGTCTAAAAAGTGTCAAATAGGCCAAAACAGAGTGACGTACCTGGGGCACCAGGTGGGTCAAGGAACTATAAATCCCCTACAGGCCAAAGTGGATGCTATCCAAAAGTGGCCGGTTCCAAAGTCAAAGAAACAGGTCCAATCCTTCTTAGGCTTGGCCGGATATTATAGGCGATTTGTACCACACTACAGCCAAATCGCCGCCCCGCTGACAGACCTAACCAGAAAGAAACAGCCAAATGCAGTTCAGTGGACTGATGAGTGTCAAAAGGCCTTTAACCAGCTTAAAGCGACACTCATGTCTGACCCTGTGCTAAGGGCCCCAGACTTTGACAAACTGTTCCTAGTAACAACAGATACGTCTGAGCGGGGCGTGGGAGCAGTTTTAATGCAGGAAGGACCGGATCAAGAATTCCATCCTGTCGTGTTTCTCAGCAAGAAACTGTCTGAGAGGGAAAGCCACTGGTCAATCAGTGAAAAGGAATGCTACGCCATTGTGTACGCGCTGGAAAAGCTACGCCCATATGTTTGGGGACGGCGTTTCCAACTACAAACAGACCATGCTGCGCTACAGTGGCTTCATACCGCCAAGGGGAATAACAAAAAACTTTTTCGGTGGAGTTTAGCTCTCCAAGATTTTGATTTTGAAATACAACACATTTCAGGAGCTTCTAACAAAGTGGCTGATGCACTCTCCCAGGAAAGTTTCCCAGAGTCAACTGGTTAAAAATTGTTCTTGGAATGGAACATATTGTTAGTTTTTATATAATCAGTAGTATGTCTAAAGATACATGTGTCTTATTAACTCTGTTTTCTCCTAGAGCTCCAGGAAGAAATCACAGCCAGTGTGGAATCGGACGTCCAATACTATCTGTGATTTGGGGGGCGTGTCATAACTATAAAGGGAAGGGTAACAGCTCTCCTGTGTACAGTACTATAAAATCTTTCCTGGCCAGAGACTCCAAAATCCTTTTACCTGTAAAGGGTTAAGAAGCTCGGGTAACCTGGCTGACACCTGACCCAAAGGACCAATAAGGGGACAAGATACTTTGAAATCTTGGGGGTGGGGGAGAAGGCTTTTGTTTGTGCTCTTTGTTTGGGAAGTCGTTCGCTCTTGGGACTGAGAGGGACCAGACATCAGTCCAGGTTCTCCACATCTTTCTAAACAAGTCTCTCATATTTCAAACTTGTAAGTAAACAGCCAGGCAAGGCATGTTAGTTTTTACTTTGTTTTCTCAACTTGTAAGTGTACCTTTTACTAGAGTGTTTATCTCTGTTTGCTGTACTTTGAACCTGAGGCTAGAGGGGTGTCCTCTGAGCTCTTTAAGTTTGATTACCCTGTAAAGTTATTTTCCATACTGATTTTACAGAGATGATTTTTACCTTTTTTCTTTAATTAAAAGCCTTCTTTTTAAGAACCTGATTGATTTCTCCTTGTTTTAAGATCCAAGGGGTTTGGATCTGTATTCACCAGGGAATTGGTGCAGAGTTTCTCAAGGCTTCCCAGGGAAGGGAATCCACTTGGGAATGGTGGCAGCGGACCAGATCTAAGCTGGTAGTTAAGCTTAGCAGTTTTCACGCAGGCCCCCACATTTGTACCCTAAAGTTCAGAGTGGGGAAGTAGCCTTGACACTAGTCTACAGTAATAAAATGTTTTAGGTTCTGTGGGACTTTCCTTGTTGGTATAATTCAGTTGTTCAATAAAAGATATCTTGAGTCAGATCTTTGATGTAAATCGACATAACTCTATTGAAATTCACATCTGTGCAAAGTGCCAGCATAAGTCACTATGTACTGCCTATGTCCTATTTTGAAGGACAAATGTAATTTCCTCACCCAGGATTTACATCAGATGAGGTTCTTGTATTTATAATTAAAACTGGTCAAAATATTTTTAAAATGTTTTTCGATGAGAAATGGCTTTTCATCAAAATAGAAATCTCTTTAGGAAATGTCAATTTTGGATCAAACATATTGAGTTTTTCAACAAAAATGGTGGGAAGCGGCGCGGGCGAGGGATGTGCTGGCCACGGCTTCCCGCCACCCCTATTGGCCCGGGACGGTGAACCGCGGCCAGTGGGGGCCGCGATCAACTGAACTTGCCACGTCAGCAGGTAAATAAACTGGCCCGGCCCGCTAGGGTGCTTACCCTGGTGAGCCGCGTGCCAAACGTTGCCGACCCCTGGTCTAACAGTACACAACACTGCTACACAAACAGCTGAAGAGTGGTAATAAGAGAACTTTATCTGGAATTTTACATAGATAGAACATAAGAAGCCAAACTGGAATTTCCCAGGGCAATGAAATTAATAGCTTGATTTATGCAAATAGTGCCATGAGATCTTTAATGATCACACATGGACAGGATCACATCCCAGAGTTCTGACCTTCAGTAATATGTCAAACTCTATAATCATGCTTGGGAATTGATTCAGTACAGACTTAGAAGGCAAAGTACTAGCAACTGGTTCATCAAAACCACTTCCTAAAGCCTCTGGGCTTCTCCTGAGAGAAGTGCTGACTTAGCACAATCTTTCCTAGATTACATGATGTGAGAAAACAACAGCAAAGGTACTTTGGCTGCAGAGCAGAAGGAACCCTGAGAATTTACTGGCATTTATCATAGAGAAGGAAGAAAATCTCACTTTGTGGATTGTTGGCCAGTCATCATTTAGCACCTACTTAGGACTATGAGTCAGTACTCAAGCTGAAAAACCTCCACTCTTACCACTACCTGTCTCTCATACTGACCATTCTATCCTTAAACTGCAGAATCCACCGAGTGTCTATTAAGTTTAGAGATGGTAGACATTTTTTGATAGAACAGTCTTCCATCAGGAAATGCATTTTATTTTAAATCTAAACATTTTGTGCAAACATGTTGATTTTGACAACATTTTCTATAGGGAAAACTCAAACTGAATCATTTCTGCTTTCTTGTTGCATTTTGATAACATTGAAGTGTTTTATTTTGTATTGACTTTCCTGTTTTGTTTTGCTTTATTTTATTTATTTATTCTGTTCTATTATAATATTTGGACATATCAAAATAAAATGTTTTCATGATTCCAAATCAAGATCGATCAGAATTTTGAGGCCCCAGGAAATTTTCAAATGTCAGCATTTCCTACGGAATGGAGATTCTGTTTTCTGACTAGCACTATTTAAGTTGACTGAGGAATGTCTGTTTATATGAAGTGAGCTGGCTTTGGGGATGGAGCCACTAGGAACACATGTGCCAGGAGGCTCTTAAGCAGTGCCATGAAAAAGTGTGTAGTTCATTCATTGCTAGCTAGGTGGTATAGGTTGGATTGAATATGGCAGTTCCACAACCAATTTCTGAACCTCGGCAGAGCATGGGCATATGCACTCATGCACACTCTTATCCATACATATCCCCACACAGACATTTCAGCAAGGATATAGCAAAAGAAGGAAGATGCACGCACAACATGTTATCTATGTAAACACACACACCTGAAAAGATAAAGCACCAGAGTCTGAAAGATGCACACACATTTACCCTGTAACTACTTTTCTCCATCTTCTTATCTTACACTTTGACTGAAATCCATTATCCAGACATCTCTTGTTTACTGACTCTCACTCCAGCTTCTTTTCTCTTTACTGCTTGATTGTTGTCCACAATGTCTTCTCAACATATTATTTGTGAGATGCACAAAAAGGCCCAGGGAAAGGAAATTAAATGTATGTATAACTCCCCGTAAACTTTTGCAGCAAGAAGTGCTTATGTCTTATGTGTCCTCTAAAACCTGTTGATAAGGTTCCCACAGAGTTGAGAGCCCATAAGTCAAAATGGCTGGGCATTTCATTTTGTAAGAGCACACAGGATGGGCCACTAAGGCTAGGTCTACACTACCCGCCTGAATTGGTGGGTAGAAATTGATCTCTCGGGGATCGAATTATCGCGTCTCGTCGGGACACGACAATCGATCCCCGAATCGACGCTCTTACTCCACCAGCGGAGGTGGGAGTAAGCGCCGTCGACGGGGAACCGTGGAGGTCGATTTTGCCGCCGTCCTCACAGCGGGGTAAGTCAGCTCCGTTACATCAAATTCAGCTACGCTATTCGCGTAGCTGAATGTGCGTATCTTAAATCGACCCGCCCCCCCTATAGTGAAGACCTGCCCTGAGTCAGAGAGATAATATTCGTCTACATCTTCAGGCTTTCAATCTGAATCGCTTTGCTAGGAGTGGGGACTTTGACTGTTGCTCAGTACATGGATTAATAATAGTGTGCTGGAGATGTGAAATGAATGGGCAGAGCTGAACCAGCAGACATATGAGCCTTGGGGAAAAAACCCTCCCCTTGCACTGCTTCCAGCTGGAGTTCAGAATGATCGTTTCACAAGAGAACCCCCCAGATAGGATACAGGAAATTTGAAGGAGCATGATACTCAAGAGCTTCTGAAACCATGCTGGATTCTCCCTCCCCATGATGTTAGTTTGGAAGGTGCTATGTCCCAGTGAAAAGGGCACCGAACATGGACCCAGATGACGTGGCTTTTATTCTCATCTCTGCCATAGGCCTGCTGTGTGACCTTAGGCAAGTCACTTCACCTCTCTGTCTCTCTCTCTCTGTAAAATGGGGATAGTGATACTTAACTTCTTTGTAAGGTGCTTTGAGATCTATGGATAAAAAGCGCTACATAACAGCTAGGAATTATTGTGTGGGATCCCAGGATATTGGTATTGGGTAGGGAAAGCTCTTCCTTGAATTTTCACCCACAATGAAAAGCAAAAACTTCTTGAGGTTCAAAAAGATTCAGTTATCGTTATATATTTTTTTGCCTTTGCGCTCCCAAATTCTGATTAGGACTCGGATGATGTGTGCCAAAATACGGCAAGAACAGCTATCCTTGTGATATTTTCAGCCCATCCAAGAATATTTGAAATAGCACAAAGGAGCTTAGTCTTGTGAATTTTTTTAGCCTCAGTTTTCAGATTCTTGAGTTATGCATAATTATGCATGAAATGGGATAAACTTCTAAGCACTGAGTTTTAGTATTAAGCATGCGTAATTGTGCATGCCAAGCTGTGTTATATAACTTGAATACACATTGCACATGCAATTAGGCATGCAGTCTCCATGTGTGCACATGCAGACCACAATCTGGCCATCAGCTTGTTATCTGTGTGTGCAATTACCACAAGCGGATATGCACAGCCAGTTACTGACCAGGACCTGAGCTGCACAGGCTTCCATCCAACTCCCATTGAAATCAATAGAATTCTTTCCATTTTCTTAATTTGGACGTGGAATAAGACCCTTAGTTTGTGAGACCTGATGCAATCACAGCTAAAGTGGTATGAGTTCTGTGCTTCATTTGGAGTGTTTGGGTCCTCTTGCAAAAGAACTCCTTGTGGACAACAGTAGGCATGACATGAAGTTCCATCTCCTGTCATCTGGGGTTTATTTGTCCGTCTGCTACCTGGTCATGTCTATTGAATATTGCACCATGTTAGAAAGCAAGTCATCCTAATATTGTGAGGGCTATGAAGAGCTCTTGTGGGTGAATACAAGGGCAGGATTTTAATGAATTCAACTAATTATAATTTCCCCTGACTTTTAAAGTCCCTGATCTCTTCCTGTACACTCTTCAGGGTAAGACAGTCTTTCACAACATGCATGTACAGCGATCAGCAAAATGGGGCCCTGATCTTGTCTGGGGCTTTTAGTTGTTACCGTAATATGAATAAATACATAAATAATGCATAGATGGTACATAAGCCCTTGTGTGAGCCACCAAACTTGGGGTCAGTTTCAGCCACTAAAATCAAAAGGTCAGTGGAGTAGACTCCTGATGGAGGTGGTTTGATTCAGAAATTCAGCAGTAGGCTGGATTAAATATTAGCAGGAAGGTGTGTTGTTGGATGTAGTCCCGAGAACACTGGTGGTAGGCGGCAACGGTCTGGACTACCTTGGTTGTATTTCCTGTCCCTGTTGTCTGCGATTTGATGAACTTGTATCATTAATGCTCTAGTTACAGACAAGCCTGTCAGATGCTGAAAGGCAAACTCCTGAAAGAGGGCTCTGTGCTGGCCTAGTCACTAATGCAATACTGAATGGGCTTGCACAGTAAGGAAACCTATAAAATATTTAAACCTTGTCCTTCCCTCAAACGCAGAGCAGCAAAGATGATTTTCCATGGAATTTAACATTAAACTCTGGCAATTTGTACAGCTGTGCATACAAATGGTTTGCACATAATCTCCAGAGGCGAAGGTCATTGTGCCTAGTACATTTCAAAACTGTAAGTTACATAGCAACATCCTTCCCATTTCTGTTTCCATGTTATTTATTGAAAGGGATTTAACAAAATTTGGGATGAAGCAGCATTAGTTTTTGGGTGGCAGATGAATGGAAGTTGATTGTAATTTTTTCCCCTTAATCACTTAATTTTTGTCTTTTCATAGAATGAAAAACATAATCCAACAGCGATGAGGAAGGGGTGGTAGAGAGCTTTTCCAACGACAGAAATCAGAATAGCCAACCGCCTGCTTTCACTTAATGCAATTTGTTCCATAACTGATCTTTAGAGCCCTGCTTCATTACCTTGTACAAACTTAAACCTGTTTTAGAAGAAGAAAAAGATTCTTATTTGCAATCAGAATTACCCAATTACACACCACTCATGAAAACATGCACATTTAGTTTCAACAGAGGAAAGCTGACATTTTGTTTCCCCCCACAGATCTATTTCTCCATATAATGAATATTTTGTCTTTGCAACCAAAAACATGTGACTTAGGCTTTGTCTACACTGGAACCTGAACGACAAAACACCCCACCGAACAACAAAAGTTTGCCGATGAAAAGTGCTGGTGTGAACAGTGCTTTGTTGGTGGGAGAACTACAAAGCTACCATTGCTTGTTGGGGGTGGAAGTTTTTTGTTGGCAGGAGAGCTCTCCCCCGCCAACAAACAGTGGCTACGCTGCATGGCTTTTAGCAGCATGGCTGTAATGGCACAGCTGTGTCACTAATAGGATGACCAGACAGCAAATGTGAAAAATTGGGACAGGGGGTGGTGGGTAATAGGAGCCTATATAACAAAAAGACCCCAAAAGTGGGATCGTCCCTATAAAAATGGGGCCATCTGGTCACTCTAGTCACTAAAAGGTGCATAGTGTAGACATAGTCTTAGATCCAGGTTCTGCTCTCATTCAGTAGACATTCATACCTCAGACTTCAATAGAAATTATCTGGGCCACCACTTCATAGTGCACATGTCATCCCAGGCAAAGGAGATGCCATGTAGTTCAGTGGATGGAGAACTGGAAGGAGGCTCAATAGACCAAATGCTATTTCTGGATCTGCCATTGACCTGCTCTGTGATGTTGGACAAGCCACTTTCCCACTCCATGCCTCTGGTTCCCCTCCCACCCATTGTTGATTTATACTGAAACTCTTCATGGCAGGGACTCTCTCTTATTATGTCTGCATAGTGTCTAGCATAATGGGTCCTCTAGGTGCTACCATAATACAAATAAACATATGGAGCTATGCCTATCTCATAGAAAGGTCATTGGGTCGATCGAGTACAGTCCCTTCACTAGCAGGACTAAGTACTGATTTTGCCCCAGATCCTTAAGTGGCCCCATCAAGGATTGAACTCACAACCCTGGTATTAGCAGGCCAATGCTCAAACCACTGAGCTATCCCTCCTCCTAATAACAATAATTTGGTCCTGTTAATTTAAACCCTCAGTCTTATTTTGGCTGTATTGCAAGTACAAATTATTTATTGAAAGGTATCCATTTTTTTAAATTGTTAAACTTTTCGCATCCATTTTTGATAAAACTAATATTTGCTACTTTCAGTTTAGCATATTTTATCTCGTTATATCCTCATTTGTTTGGGCACAAGTATGCTAATTGGCTCATTGATCATTCAAATGCCTCCTGCTGTGGCAACTGCTTGTATTTGCTGGCTCTCCCACTTATTAATTAAGAGCTATTCAATTATAGGTAATATTCTTTCATTGCTAATAAGATCTTCTGATATCAGCAACATCCCCGATTCTGAAATGAAATTTGCAGGGCTTGGCTTACATGTAATTTAAAACTGCTTGGCATAAAGGCTTCAAAAATTAGTCCTAAAACATAGGTACTTGAATCAAGACCAGCTTCAGAGACATGCAAAGAAAATCAATAAAATTCTGAACAAAGTTATCTTCTCATTCATGCATTCTCACTTTGTGATAGTTTCAATAGAGGCTTTCATACTGGGAAATCCTTGCAAATGTATCCGGCTAAAAAAATGTTGTCCTTAATCAGAATTATCTAAAATGGCATCTAAAACATAGTTAATATTAGTTTATCATGTAATTTGCCAAGATTAGTCTCTTTGTGTGTGTGTGTGTGTGTGTGTAAGAGAGAGAGAGAGATTGTATGTATCAGTTCCCAAGCTTATCTTGAGTTCTGGTTATTAACTTGTGAAAGATATTGGAGAGCGGCTTTTTTCCCCAAATAAATGTTGAGTTTCTTATTATTTCTTTGTACTACAGTAGCACCTTGAGGCCCCAACATAGACTGAGACTCCATTGTACTAGGCACTGTACATACACCTAGTCAGGGGCAGTCACTACCCTGAAGAGCTAAGAAAAGAAAGACGAAAGGTGGGTGGGCTGAAGAAAGTGTTATGATGCCCCTCTTACAGATGGGGAATTGAGAGAGAGAAATTACATGACGTGTCTGAGCTCACACAGGAAGTTTGTAGCAGAAGCAAGGAACTTTGATCTCATTCCTGTTTTTCTTTTTTTCTTAACAATTTTTGGTGATTTTCTTTTGTTCTAGTGCTAATTCTTCCGAGCAAACTGGCTAACAATACAGCTGGAACAAAAAATGTTGCAGTAAACCTAATCCACAGGGCCTGATTCCCTGCTCACTTACACCAGTGTCAATCAGGAATAACTGATTACCTCAGTGGTGTACTGGTGTGAATTGCTTTGGGGATTTGCTACCAACTTGAACCATATCCCAGGCTAGTCAAAAAGGTTGGAAAAGTTTTCAGTGAGTCTCTGCCAAGTTTAGAGCTTCTGTCAGCTGAATGTCAAATAATTGTCAATGGGGTTAGATCCTCAGCTGGTGTAAATTGGTGTAGCTACCTTAAGATGAGGATCTCGCCTGTGGTTTCCACTGAAAAAAGGATGTGGAAAAAACAGCCCAACTCAGAGATTGGGAAGGTGGGAACCCTATTGGAAATTAACCAAAATATGGTTTTACTGTCCATCTGTGTACTTCATCAGCTGTGTTTCATGCAACTTTACCAATCACTTTGTTGGGACAGGGACAAGTGCCCAGATCCTTAAAGTTATTTAGGTGCTTAACTCCCATCGATCACAATGCAAGTTAGACACCTGAATACTTCTGAGAATTTGGGCCAAGCCTTTAAAAGACTGGGGGGAGAGAGGCGGTGAGAGGGTGGGGGAGGGAGCAGGAATCACTCTTATAATCAAAACAAATGTGTGTGTGCTTTTGTTTATGTTTCAAGTGGGTGTGTGTTCACATTTGTGTGCATGCATGTATGTGTGTGTGCATATCTGTGTTTGTGCACACATGCATGTGCGAATGTGTGTGTGTTCACTCGTGTGCTACATTTCTGGTTCCACTATGAATTCATGTGCTGCCATTTTCTTTTTCTCATTACAGACTCTGGCACAAAGCTGTTGTATCAGAATTTTAATGCCTTAACGTATCCCCTGAAATATACTAGTGTACTTTACTATTCTGACCTTTCGTCTTTTCGTATTTTGATTGGGGTGGCTATTCTGCCCTGGTCTCTGCAGCTCACTGAGGCTGTAAAACAGTGAAATGAATGGAATGACTAGCTAGTCACAATACAGAATACTGAAAAGGTCAGTGTAGCCCCATCTCCCCTGCTATAACTCAGAGTATACAGGACCTTAAATATTTGATATAGCATTTTTGTGACAAAGGGCTTTGACAAAAATAGGAAGCAGCACCAGCATCAATCCATTCACATGGATGGCAAAGTTAATCAACAAGTCAGGTATGAGAGAGGGCAGAAACCCATTCTCTTCATAGAGGTTGTCTCCACTTTATTTTGTGCCCTCTCCCACCTGTAAAAGTATTTGTCAAATGCTCCACCGGTGTATTACCATCGTTGTGTATACTGCAGTTGCCCCTGTGAACTCTAGTAATGGACCAGGACCCCATTGTGCTATGTGCCGAGCAGACACATAGTCAGAGACAGGCCCTGTCCTGAAGTAAACAGACAAAGTAAGGATTATTATCCCCCTTTTACGGATGAGGAAAATGAGGCACAGAGAGAGCCAGTGAATTGTTCAGCGTCACACAGGTTGTCTGTACCAGAACTGAGAACTAAACCTAGATCTCATGAGCCCCAGTGCAGCATCTTAACTTATCTTATCTTAACCAACCTTCCTATCTAGGAATTAATTTTGCTCTGCCTACAGGGTGACAATATCAAAGGAGAAGGGAGCTTACCCATATCTTCTGAAGCTGTACCTTCTTCTGCCCAGCCCTCTATGCATGGTTTAGCTTCCCAGAGTGGTTCCAGTGGTCTCTGTCTAATCACCCTAAAGATACATGCAAAACAATTAAAATCTATTTGATGGATCCTTCCCCTGTTTCCAATCACCTCCCTCCATTCTTTCCCTTTCTGGTTGGCAACTTGCAGACTCACTGACCTCATCTGAGCATCTGAGTGCTTATTTATATCCCAAATTCAGATGTGGAAAAGACTATTAGTCCTTTACAGCTGCTCCCCATTCAGTCTGCATAACATTCGCCACCACTTAGTGTGCTTTTCCCCTCATATCTCCAGCCTTGTATCTTATCAGCACACACCTATGTACACAAAGCCTGATTCTGCAGGATACTAAACACACTTCTCTCTTATGGGCCATATTTTAAGAGGTGCTAAATATCTGCAACTCCCATTAGCTTCACTGGGAGCAGATAGTGCTTTTTACTTCTTGCAGTTGCTCTGGCCATTGTAGGATTAGGGAAGGGACAGGACTTAGCCCAGCCCTGAATGTGGCACTGTTGTTACCAGGACCATGTATGATCAGAATAATAAGAGATCAAACTTAATGAGAAAAGTCTGAATATTTTGTCAGATCTTGGAATGGCTAAAAAGAGAGACTGGTATGAAACGAACGACTGGGAGCCATACACAAGATTTCCAATAGTTACTCCAGTCTATTTAATCACAGGTCCAGTCTACTTAATCACAGGTTGATCCAGGTCCAACACTTGTTGTTTAAAACTTCAAAATTAATTATACATGTCACAGTTCTGGGTTTAACTGCACCTCTGCACCTTTCGTGGTCTCCTCAAGGGTTCCCCTTTAGATCTCAGTTCCTCCTGGCATCATTTTTCTGGGGGGTGGTGCGGGAGAGGGGAACGTGCAGACCAGATTTAGGTTTGCATTCCCCTTGTGCTTATCCGAGCAAGTCTGAACTTAGTCTAGCACCTACTGTTCTCCCAGAGTTCTCCCACTCACCCCCAAGGGCTATGACAGTGTTACCAGCTTTCACAAAGCACAGTACATTTATTTAGGACAAATGCATTACAGAGAAAACCTATCAGAAAAATGAAGAGTCTCCATGCATACTAAGCTCACCAGCTGTCATTCACCTTCCCTGTGGAGACCCTGGTAGGTTCCCAAAGTCCTTCAAATCCTCTTAGTTACAGTTTCATGTCAATTCAAGGATCAGAGGGGGCTTCTGGGTCAAGTCAGGCTCCCCTTTTATATCAAAGGACCATTTTTTGTTTGTTGGTCTCTTGAACCTGCACTGAGCCATTTTATGCAATTCCCCCCCAGGGGCGTACTTCTCTGGAGTTGACTTACTTGTCCCGGGATTTGCAATAATAACCCGCCCACCACTGATTTTAGTTCCTGGAGGAAGTTTGGTAACCCTCCACCATGGAGCTAGAATACAATCCCTTGCTCCTAAAGATATAGATAACGTTTATAGAGACAAAAGTTTAACTCTTCCCTGTGCTCATAGCATCTGGCACATCTGTTTTGAAGTTCCCATACTTCTAAGGGCTCCCATGTACACACATGTGTCTAGATAGACAGATGCTGCTGGTGGAAGCACGAGTAGATGATAAATAGAGGCTGAAAGAAGGGTGGCTGGATAAAGATGAAGGAATCTCTAGACAGGCTTCCAAAATGAGATTTTTGCAACCTATTGTGTAACTGGAGCTAGATCTGATTAGAATTTTGCAGTGGGGAATTTATTATTTCCCAAGTTGAGTTGATTATTTAAAATTCATATACAGGGAGTGAGTTTGACTTTGAGCGCTCTCAGCATATGCTCAATATGTCCAGCCATTTGATGGTGTCATCATCAGCCAAGTGGAGAGCTGGTAGCCCGCCATCAGAATAGGTCAGTGGCCACTCATCAAGGATATGTGACATAGTTTGAAGTTGACCGCAGCTGTATCGCAGGTCATTAGAAAAAACCCATTGTGACAAAGTTCCTCCTCTATCTTGGTGGGTCCTGCGCTTATTGGCGGATTTTCTTGCCTCAGAGATTCACCATGTGGGTTGGGGAACAGCCCAGAGACCTTCCCCTCTGGAAGAACCCACAGTCCAGGTCAATTGGGAGGTTTGGGGGGAACCCGGGCCCGCCCTCTACTCCGGGTTCCAGCCCAGGGCCCTGTGGACTGCAGCTGTCTATAGTGCCTCCTGTAACAGCTGCATGACAGCTACAACTCCCTGGGCTACTTCCCCATGGCCTCCTTCAAACACCTTCCTTAGTCTCACCACAGGACCGTCCTCCTGGTGTCTGATAACACTTGTGCTCCTCAGTGCTCACTCTCAGCTCACTCTCAGCTCCTTGCACCTCTTGCTCCCAGCTCCTCACACTTGTACCACAAACTGAAGTGAGCTCCTTTTTAAAGCCCAGGTGCCCTGATTAGCCTGCCTTAATTGATTCTAGCAGCTTTTTCTTAATTGGCTCCAGGTGTCCTAATTAGCCTGCCTGCCTTAACTGGTTCTAGCAGGTTCCTGATTACTCTAGTGCAGCCCCTGCTCTGGTCACTCAGGGAACAGAAAACTACTCATCCAGTGACCAGTAGATTTGCCCTCTACCAGACTCCTATACCTCACTGGTCTGGGTCTGTCACACCATGTAAAGAGATTAGCCGCACAGCTGCCCTGTCCTGTTCAAAACCAGTTCAGAGGTGACCATGGGTGTCTTGGCAGATCAAAACTTGGTGGACAGATGGTCTGGTCAGTGATGAGAGAGTGATTAACGATTGTCCTCACTGACCACTTGTTGCACCAAGCGGATTCCACCATCCTGTCCTGTGGTGGCATAAATGACCATAAAGGGCATCTAGAAGACAGGTGAGCTGGCGGGTGTTGAAGAGGTCTGCGTACAAAGGCAGGTCGCTGTTCTCATGGAACTTGGCCAGTAGCATGACAAAGGCCTTCTCACAGCAAATATGGGGCAGTGCTATATTACTAAGCATTGGCAGCCATAGCAATGGAGTTGCACATAAAGTCCTGGGCGTAGCTTTGCTAGGCTCAGTTTCGACCAGCCTTGTGTGAGATCAGCGATGCCAGGCAGGTGCGCAGTACTTTCTGCTGTTGAATAGCAGAAGACAAGGGCTGATGTTCTAAGCGTCTGGGCGCTCATACCCTACATGGAACTGGTCAATTTTCTGAGCTGGTTGTTCTAAGTGCTGACTTTGGCTGCCCTCTTCTTCAAGCGGTTGCAGTACTTTAATGACCTATCCAGTGTCACACTGATGTAAACCTTGGAGCTGAAATGCAGTTTTGTAACACAGCAACAGCACACACTGGGTGAAATCAACTTCTGAGCAGATGGCCTTGTATAAGGCCAATGCACCTGTTAGTCCCATTTAAGCCCTGATTTGACTTGTGTCCGTATAGCGAGAGCAGATTTTAAGAGTGAGAAGTGTCTCAATTTCTTTTTGTCCTTTGGGCTGAAAGTTATGAGGATTTAAAACAGGAAGGGGGCTCTTGCATGCTATGGTTCTGGTGTCTGTAAAATGTCACTCCCTCTGCTGGAGGAAACAAGATGTCTGCAGATCAAATGCTTCAGGATCTTAAAGAGCTAGTAACTGTCTCAGATTTGCTAAAATCCAGCGCTAATGACATATTTAAACAGCAGCTATAGACAATTTCCCTCTCTTGGGAGCTTATGAGTGAATTTTTAATTTTCAGCAAAACCTTTACAGTTCACCTTTAAATCCAATTTTCTCTTGAGCGCGTCTAGTGAAAGAGTCTTGACAACTTCCCATGGGAGATTATTCCACCAACTGTGTGAACTCACTCTCTAGAGGCTTTCCATAGCCCCCTCACTCCAATTGCTAGCATGACTTTTTTCCTTTTCTAGCTTCAAACTATTACTTTTTGTATGCTATATGCACATATATTCTATTAACTGTACAAAATATGCCTATTCACAGATACTTAGATGTACATATCACTTGAGTCTGCTAACCTGTATGGGAAAGTCCTGTGACATTTAATAATGAATGGGGGCCTTTTTCGTTGTCTTTTAGAGCCATCCTATAGAATCTCGTACTGTATTTACACAGCGTACGAAAACGAGCCTTCCAGCCTGATTTGCTAGACCTGGGCCAGCAAGGCTCATGCTAGCACTCTAAAAATAGCTGCATGGACAGTGCTTTGAAGTTGCAGCTTGGTCTCTGTAGGCTAAGGAGACCCCAAGTCTCTTTTGAAAATGGGACCTAGGCTTTTGAAGCCTAGATCCTTAAAGGTATTCCTAATTTCCAGTGATTTCAATGTAAGTTAGGTGCCTAAGTCCCTGTGAGGATCTGGGCCCTTAAGTCAAATAGGCACTTTTGCAAATTTTTTACTCCAGATGTCCAAATGTTTTGCTGAATCAGGTGACGATTACTCACATGCTTAAAGATAAGAGTATCCTTACATCCTTCACCGAATCGGGGTTTTTTGAAATGTAATGTGCCCCTTCCTGCCTCCAACTAATGCTCATTTCTGAAATCAATGGAGCAGAGCCCATTGGCACCAGCTGGGGATCTATCCCAATTATTGACTTTACTGGCAGTTATTCATATCTTGGCGATTTGGGGAGGAGGGAGAGAATCAGACCCAGGGAGTATAATACACATGGCTTTCTTCATCCCCTTCTGCTCATTCTCTGTACCTGCACCAACTGGCTCCACAAGGGCAGGAGTCAGCGCTGAATTTACCAATTTATTTGGAATCCGTGCCTGCCAAGTCCCTTTCACCTAAGTAAACTCTCCCAGTCCGTGCTTTTGCTGGTTGATTTCAAATGCCAATCTATTTATCTATTTCTCTCTCTTTTTTCCTCCCCGAAGGCAGAAGATGTTCAGAGCAACAAGAAAAGGGAAGAGAGGTATGAAAAGATTAGTTTGATCAAAGGAATCTCATGTCACACCAGAAGATTGATTTTCCTCTTTTCCCGGACTGTCATGCCCCTTCTCTCTTTGCTGGTTCTGACGCTATAGCAGAGTTCACTTTCCCATCACTTGCCATGCTCTGTGTGTGTGTCTTTTGATTATGACTTGTCTCCTTTTAATATCATCTAAACAAGGCACTGTCATGTTCTTTCTGCTCTCTCTCTCTCTCTCTCTCTCTGACCTATTCCTTCCGTGATGGGTACTGGAGAGATGCTCAGTTGTCACGCTCTCCTAGCAGGCAGGAGTCTCTCTCTGCTCCTCTGCATTGTTTAGAGAGCAGCTATTAGAAAGAAGCACATTCTTAACATTTAAAGACAAACCGATACTAAGCTGGGTGTCTCTTTTGTTTACACCAGCACTGAATCTTAACATATGATTATTCCCTGCTGTGCCACAGAGTGCATGCTGGGAATTTGATGGACTGGGAGAGGCATAAAGCAATAATATTTTAACACTTGGTATCAAATCACCTTTTGTTTAATGGGGATAAAGAAACAATCCAATTTTAATAATGCCAGCTCACCACGTATGTCTAAATTAAATGGGAACTGGAGATGAGAGGCTGGTAAACAATGTTGCCTACCAGCAGGAAAACAGCTCTTAATCCCATAAATCACTAAGGGAAATTGCTAAGGATATATCTCAGACAATTAAGCCAATTTAGGCCTGACAGTTGGGAAAAGCTTAGTAATAAACCGTGGCATTTCAAAGTGGAGTTTTATGATTCTGTAGAATTCATGCACACAGCTCCCCTCTTTAAAGGCCTGGATTTGAATGTCTATGACTTCACAGGGCCTCCTCTCCAGGCCTGGTACAAGCAGAGCTGCAGTTCCCTGGAAGTTAATAGAGACGCATTTGCTTACACAATAGCTGAATTTGATGCATGTCCAAATGCATAGAATGGTCCTTCCCCCCCACATTCTGATACAAGCAGAGAGAGAGACAGCATGCCTTCAGATAGTAGTTAAGGCCTCGGTCCCAGAGCAGGATTGAGACCTAAAGCCTAAAGCCTCTATCCTTCCAAGACTTATGCCCATTCACTTAGACTCATAGACTTTAAGGTCAGAAGGGACCATTATGATCATCTAGTCTGACCTCCTGCACAACGCAAGCCACAGAATCTCACCCTCCCACTCCTGTAACAAACCCCTAACCTATGTCAGTGAGACTGCTCACCGTATGCAAAGTTAAGCATGTATATAAGGTAATGAAGGTGATAAGTCATTACAGGACTAGGGGTTGATGATGTAATGTCCATTGCTGTCCTATACTGGATGGAATGACTGAGCTTTTCTAGAATAGGGGATTACCCCGCCTGAGACTATATACCCCAGTTCTACTACAGATAATAGAGATTCATTTAGCTCAAGTAGTGATACTGCCCTGTATTCTGGAAGCTGAGGACCCAGGGTTCTCTTTGCAGAGGCTTAGTTTTGCTTGCAACTATGGTATCCCATGCTTCTAGCCATATGTACGTTATATCAGTGGTTCTCAACCAGGGGTACGCAGGTCTCTTTCAGGGGGTACATCAACTCATCTAGATATTTGCCTAATTTTATAACAGGGTTACATAAAAAGCACTAGCAAAGTCAGTACAAACTCAAATTTCATACAGATAATGATTTGTTTTACTGCTCTATATACCATACACTGAAATGTAAGTACAATATTATTTATATTCCAATTGATTTATTTTCTAATGATATGGTAAAAATGAGTGTAAGTATTTTTTCAGTAATAGTGTGCTGTGACACTTTTGTAGTTTTATGTCTGATTTTGTAAGCAAGTAGTTTTTAAGGGGGGTAGGCAAGACAAATCAGACTCCTGAAAGGGGTACAGTAGTCTAGAAAGGTTGAGTGCCACTGCGTTGTATGTCCTGGGCTCAAGGAAGGGCCAGCACTGCTATACAAGGCTGTAGAAGTAAAGAGATCTCCTCTGGAGGAGCTAACACAGTATACCCATCTTCTCCTGCCACCAGAAAATAAAGCATAAATAAATAATAATTAAATAAATCCCTAAGAAGTCAGGTACTAATCCATGTTTTCTAATACTGGCTGCGACTCGCTTCAGTCATCTTCTCGGTTTTTTACAGGTTACGCCTCCAGCTCACCAGGTGCTCCCATGACTGTTTCAGAAGGCTCAGCACATTTGTAAGCTGACCCTGGAATTCAGCTCTGACACCACCAATATCAGACATTTTGGCATGAATATCAGGTAGGTCAGAATAGTGGAACATTTTCTATTTTCATGTTGCATTAAGCTACACTTTTCTGCTTTCTGGGGCTGTAAAGGATGTTACTGTTTGGCCCCTTTTTAATCTTGTTATAAAACTTAGTAACTTTCATCTTTCAAGAAAAGACAATTCTAGACCATTGTACACCTTATGAAAAGGTTACATTGAATTTAACAAGATTGAGAACTTTTTTTTTTCCAGAAAGGGCTCTGATACCCCACTTCTTGGCACTGTGTGGAAAGAAAGAATGTTTTAAATAACTAGTGCAAGAGAATACTATAGCAGGGATTTTATTTTGATTAAATACTGTATGCTGGTTTAAATATTCTCTAGAAGAAATCACAATCTCTACTGAATGTTACAGGATTTTAGGGTAATTTCTGTGGAGCTCTGTGAAATTTCTATAAAATCCAAATGTATATTTTTGATATGGCTGAAATCACAGATATCAGAGTTAAAAAAACAACCTGGTAGATCTCACCAACCCTTCAGACAATGCAGCATTAATAGATGCACAGATTTTAAGGCCAGAAGGGACAACTATGATCATCTAGTCTGACCTCTGGTATAACCTAGTGATTCTTGCATCTAGCCTGTATATTATGGTTGAGCTAGCACATATTTTTTAGCAAGGCACCCCATCTTGAACTAAAAACTCCAAGTCATTCCTTGGTAATCTGTTCCACTGATTAATTACCAGCAATGTTAAAGATGTACATCTTATTTCCAGTTTGAATTTTACTGATTTCACCTGCTAGCCATTGGATCTTGTTATGCTTTTGTTTGCTGTGGTATAGCTCAAATACTTTAGCTAGTGCTCAAAATACACAGAGTTATAGCAGTGTGTGTGTACACAGGGGTGCACTACCAGGAACCATCCCTCTCACAAGAAAGCAGAACAACCCGCCTGGCACATTGTTAGTATATTGTATGGAACAACATTCTTTTATAGAATGCTGGCGGAGGGACAACCACTGACTGTGGATGGAACTCAGAACATGGTTATTTGAACAGCTAGAAGAGATTAACTAGTAGAAAAAGTCAGAATGTAACTGATGATAATTGAAGGCTAATTAATCTCATCAGCTGGTAAGTGGCCAACAGTGGCCACATAAAAGGGAGACTGAAATGGCAACTGGGGAAAGAGATTTTCTTGAGGGGGTGGGTTGTGGGAAGATATCTGGTTTCCCCCCCTTCTTTTTGAATAAGCCCTAGGTGTAAAATGGTCTTATTATATCTACATTTACTTCTCACAGTGGGGATGATGGGCACAAAGAAAAGTGATTTATGATAATCAGTTTTGTAGATGTTGCTGGGGTGATTAAAGCAGGGCTGACCAGCAAGCCATTTGAAGCCCTCTTTGTCCTGCCTCTCATCCATCTTCCATCAGCAAACCTGAGTAGCTCCCGCCATCAAAAGCTTAATTTACATCTTCCTTGATTCGCTGTTCTCCCCACAACCTTTGCAATATGCTCCACAGCTTGAACACCTCAAGTGTAACAGATGAATTTTTAATCTGTGAAAGCAAACATTCTACATATCAATACAGCTTGCATTATCCAAGAGCATGGTCCAGATGGGGATTTCTTTTTTTGGTCTGGGCTGCTAGGTAATAAACAGGCATTTTTGTTTTTAAAAAAAGAAAAGAGTGAGATCAGATTGTATAGCTGATTTCAACAGATTGATTTTATCAGCCCTCCACAGAGCTTTGATAGCTCTCTGAGTGGCTGCACTATAGGGAACATTGTAAAGAGATTGAGCAGCAACCCTTTGGTTTCCCAGTGCAATCAAGCAAAGGCTCTGAATGCTCTGGTATAAAAACCCAATAGATGCAAACATGAAAACCTTTGTTAAATTGTTTGCTGCAAAGATTAGAAAAGTTCAAAGAATAAGTTTCTTAAATTGCCCCCTTTTTTTTTGTTTCCCCACAATAAACTAAGAAGAACAAAATGAAATAGCAGAAGTAGTGTCTTCTGTGATGCAAATGCCATAGTCAGAGGCTAAATATGAATAAACAGTCTTTGTTAAAAGAGCCTTTTTGCTGCTTTGCTTCAGCTTACTATGAACAACAATATAATATAGAGCTATATTTCATAATCGTCATGTGAGGCTCTCAAAGTGCTTTACAAAGTAGGGAAAGCATTGGGAGCCTCATTTTACAGATGGAGAAACTAAGGCACAGAGGCCCCATAATTACTTGCTGCCAGAGTTTCTGTCACCTTCCTTTGGAACAGCTGATTCTGTCTGTTGTAGGAAATGTGGCTAGTTGGACCACTGCTCTGATCCAATCTGGTGATATAGAATCATAGAGTTAGATGGGACCACAAGGGTCATCTAGTCTAACCCACTGCCAAGATTCAGGATTTGTTGTGTCTAAACCATCCAAGACAGATGGCTATCCAACTTCCTTTTGAAAACCTCCAGCAAAGGAACTTCTGTGTCCCTCAATATGAACTGTCAAGCCTAGATCAGATTGGGAAAGAACCCAAGAGTCTTGACTAGTGCACATCACTAATCAGCATTACCTCCTGCATAAAACATACATTTGAGATCATACTGAACTTTCATGCATTAGCTGTGCATATTGTGGGCCTTCCCTGTACACAAACTTCCACCACTTTAACTAAAGGTACATATTTAAGTTCATTTTGTTAAGCCATGCAAAACCCTATGCAGACATCTTCTTTCTATTTAAGAGTAGATTGTGTCAGTTTACTTAAATTGATTTCTTACAGACGTAATCTAAACTGAAATAAGACCCTTGTACACTGAAATCTACACTAGTTTAACTAAACTGGTTTAAGTTAAACCAGTGAGTGAAACATCCTTAGGCCTTAAGCCTGCAAGATTGACATCTCCTATAATGCAAAAATTTACCCTGGATCACCTGAGCAACATTTGGCAATGCCACCATTGTGCGGATTGCAATCTTGGTACCTCCACAGCACTCCTGCAAGTTAGAAATTTCACTTACCGCTGCTGATCAGGATTGGCCAGGGATGTCACTAAGTGTCTTCTGAACTTCAAAACACAGGGTCATTTTGTGGTATAGGAGATTATGGCAACTATATCCACTTTAAGCCATACTTCTACTAAGATGCTTAATAGAATAGGCTTCAGGGTCTCCAGTTGCCTACAGATTATTCTTTTGGTTATTACTAGGCTATTGGTTGTCAAGTGATTTTTCTCAGATATGACCATGAGGGCCTTATATGTATCTTAATAGATGAATAGTGGCCTGTAGTCATCTCCAAGTTCATCACTATGGAAGCCATTGTAATGTCACAAACAAGACACATGCTCGCAGATCTCTGAATGAATTGGGCAGGAAGATGATTCTCTTCTCTTCCCCTGGTTCGACTGAAGAGCTCAGATACCATGACTTACTATATAAATACCTAAATAAAATTGAATATTGAGGTTCTTATAATGTACCCATCATATTGGTATCTGAGCACCTGAGAAAGCTTGTATAGAGCAGAGGCAGTTTCTGATTACATAATAATCTCCAGCAAGGAATCACCGACAAATATTGGTTAAATGGAGTTTTCAATAAACATTTTATTTGGGATTATATGCCAGAGTGTGGCATTCATTATGTTTAAAATGAGTTCAGAAGTAAACTGACAGGATAATTTAAACTGGAAGTCTCTCCTTTAAATAGTTTTCTGTTCATTATTAAAAGCATATGGAAAAGCCCTGTAGAACTGAATAGCGACAAAACCACTAAAGCGCCCCAGAAATTAAATAAGCTTCTATAGGAATTACTCTGCAAACTTACAGAATTTAATAGAGAAGGAGCTCCTTTCTATAAAATTTTTACACCAGCCCACAAAGTAATAGAGAATGATTCCTCCTACTGTAGAACTCTTTATGGTTTTCACATTCCATAGAAAGGTTACCTTTCTCTATTAAATTCTATAGTATTTGTCCACGAAGAGAACATTTATAGAAGAGCTTTGCTCTCTAAGAATTCAAAAGTATTCTCACTATCTGGCTAGCAAAGTGGGACAAATGGGTTCTACTTCCTGATCTGCCTGATTCAGAGCAGAGTTTGTTATCCCTGGGACTTGAACTTGGGTCTCCCTCATTCTGTGCACGCATGAGTTCTCTTGCTCACTCGCGCTCTCACTCAGAGGGTCCTGGGCCCCAAAAAAATCTCCTGAAACTGATACATCTCTGCAAAAAAGTTTGTGCTTTGAAGCAATTTCATTTGGATCAGCCCTATTACACTGCTCTACAGCCAAAATGCTTCTGAAATAAATGTAGTCAAACTTTACTAATTCTGGGTCGCTGAGAACGAAAATGATGCTTAATTGTTGATTGGTTCTAGTTTTCAAGATGTGCTATTGGGTCAGTATATACGACCCTTGACTTGGGAATGGTGGAGGATAAGTGAGTTATAAAGGGAAGGGATCTCAATTTAAACCAGAAATGATTAAAATACATCTTTGACTGGATCTATGAATAAATCTATGACTGGGTTTGGACAGTACTTGCTTTTTAGGCAAAACAATGAATGATGCAATCTGAAACTGGTATTGCGTCATACATGATATGAATTGCATCATGTTATTCCTAGAAGTCATAGATGATACAATCATAATGAAGCTTACATCACTCTGCTGAACAAATTGCCCTATATCAGCTCTAGAAATCATACAGTGTCGTGCTCTCTTATTTGTCAGTGCTTGATTTTGCAAAGGGAGACATTTCTGTTTAGCCAAAGTGAGCAGAGATGCCTCGTACTTGTGTGAACAGTGCAGATAACTTCTGCTATGTTTGTGGTGAAGTGACTTTTGCATCACAAAAAGGCAGTATAACCACTATGGTTAAGAAAGCCTATCACCTTTATTTTGGCTGCAAAATTGGAGATCAGGACAAGAGGTGGGCCCCACACATGTGCTGCAACACTTGTGCAACAAATCTTTGCCAGTGCTTGAACAGGAAAAGGAAATCTATGCCTTTTGCAGTGCCAATAATTTGGAGCGAGCCAACAGATCATACCAGCAATTGTTACTTCTGCATGGTGCCTCCAGTTGGGAAAGATGTATCAAAGAAGAAAAAGTGGACTGTGCATTATCCAAACATTCCATCAGCTATACGCCCAGTACCCCACGGAGAAGGACTGCCGGTTCCTGATGCACCAGAATCATTCTCACTTGAGTCAGACAAGGAAGAGGATGAAACTTCTGGTCCTGAACCATCAATGTCACAGGACCCACATTTTCTCCCATCCTCCTCCTCTGAACCACACCTCCTACACAAGGTGAACTGATTGACCTTGTCAGGGATTTGGAACTACCCAAGAGTAAGGCAGAGCTGTTGAGCTCCAGACTACAGCAGTGGACTCTCCTGGCAGGTGATGTTAGGGTTTCCATGTTCCGTGACCGTCAAAAGGATCTTGTCCCATTCTTCTTCATGGAAGGTGATCTTGTAGCCTGCAACAACATCGATGGTGTGATGGCAGCCCTCAACATCATTCACGATCCAGATGAGTGGAGACTCTTCATTGATTCATCGAAGACGAGTCTTAAAGCTGTTTTACTGCGTAATGGCAATGTTTTGCCATCAATTCTAGTTGGTCATGCAGTCCATATGAAGGAAACCTATGACAACATGAAACAACTTTTGAGGTGCATAAACTATGACCAACATCAGAGGCAGCTTTGTGGCGATTTGAAGGTTGTTGCTCTCTTGCTTGGTCTGCAGACTGGATACACAAAGTACTGCTGTTTTCTCTGCAAATGGGATAGTCGTGCAAGAGATTCCCACTACATCAAGAAAGATTGGCCACTCCGACAGTCATTGGAGCCTGGGAGGAAAAGTGTTCAGCATCCACCACTTGTTGAATCAAGGAAGATTTTGTTACCACCCTTACACGTCAAGCTGGGTCTGATGAAGAACTTTGTCAAGGCCATTGACAAAACACAAGCAGCTTTCAAGTACCTCCGTGGAAAATTTCCAAGGTTAAGTGAAGCTAAGATAAAGGAAGGTGTCTTTGTTGGTCCTCAGATTCGTGAACTTCTTCGAGATGATAGATTTGAACATGCACTGTGTGGCAAGGAAAAGACGGCATGGAAAGCCTTCCAGTTAGTGGCAATAAATTTTCTCGGAAACAACAAGGCAGACAACTACAGGTTGTTGGTGGCATACAAAAGCCTTGGTTGCAACATGTCACTAAAGATAAATTTTTTGCACTCTCATCTAGATTTTTTTCCACCGAACTGCGGAGCAGTGAGCGATGAGCATGGCGAGCGATTTCACCAGGACATTGCAACAATGGAGAAACGCTATCAGGGCAAATGGAGCCCATCAATGCTTGCAGACTATTGCTGGACAGTGACAAGAGACGCTCCATTTAATGCATACAAGAGACAAGCCAAGAAGCGCCGAGTAGACACTGAATAGGACTAAATTATGTACATAATAGTTTTTTTGCCTTTTGTTTCATAATAAATGTTATTTATATAACCCTTTTGCTGATTTTTAAAGTGTTACATAAACAGGACAGGTGACATATTATCATGTAAAGCAACCATAAGCACATGAAAAGACCTAGGTTTACAAATTTTAATTAAAACTCTACTATCTACGCAATATACATAGACATAAAATGTAAAAACTTAAATATCTTAGAAACAGTAGCCAGTTGTTTTAATTGTCATATTTGAATTCAGCACATCAAAATACATAATAAATAGCACATTTTATCTCTGAAGCAGACAACTTCTCAAAAATTGTAGACCAGTGTTATTTATCTGTTTGTAGTGCAGTAGTGCCTGGAGGTCCACAACCAGAGCCCTGTTGTGCCAGGTGCTGTACACACACAAAAGACGGTCCCTTCCCCAAAGAGCTAACAATCTAAGTAGATTTCAGTGGGACTTGACTCCAAAGTAGTAGCAAACACTACCCCTGATAATAAGTGTTTGCTATATTGGGCCCATAAGCCTGCAACATTGACCTTCCTTATAACAAGATTCTAGATGCAAAAACTTACCTTAGATTGCCTGACCAACACCTGAGGGTGCTGTCATTGGGCAGATTGCAATATTGTCATCTCCACAGTGCTGGTGCAAGTTAGAACATTTCAAATCAGGAACTATTCACTCGTCCCTGGAGAGTATTTATTGTTGAGCTGGTTGGATGAATAATTAGCCCATCTTTAGAAGCTGTTCTACCAGAGCTTGTACTGCTTGTTGTTTATTATGGAGAGACAGTTTCATCATCCCCATTTAGATTCATTTTAGAGCTTCGAAGAGCAATTTGCTGTTTCTAATTATTTTCTTTTTGTAACTTAAGATAAAAATATTCAAAAATGCATTTTTAATATTTTTAGACATATCCCTTTCACGTCCAATTATACATAATGGCCAGTATTCCATGGAGCCCTCAAGAACAGCCCCTGTTAGGACTGAAGAGCAGTCAAGCGCAAAATACATTGTAACAAGGTCACAAATGCTGTAAATTACCAGGTTCTCATTCTTGCATGTATCTCACAGTATGCTGAGAGGGTTTCACTTAATTAAATGTGAAAAGTCACAGCTCATATTAAATTAGTCCAAAGCATCAGCGCTATTAAACATGGAACATATGCAATTGCACCACATGGGGATGCGCATCTCCAATAATACCGTTGTTGTTCACTTCTTATTTTTCACCCACTCTTTCCTACAACTCTCACATGGTTTTTTTTTCAGATCCTGATGCAAAGCCCTTCAGAGTAGGGTGAGCATAGGTCCCGATTTTATAGGGACAGTCCTGATTTTGGGGTCTTTTTCTTATATAGGCTCCTATTACTCCCCAGCCCCTGTCCCGATTTTTCACATTTGCTGTCTGGTAACCCTACTTCAGAGTTAAAGGGATGACTTCAGTGGGTTTTGAATCAGGCACCTGTATAGGCAAATGGGAACCTTTTCTCCACTAATATCTGACCCAAAGCACTAGAACCAGTGGAAGGGATAGCCTCACCACCTCTTCCCTCTAGATGACAATTCCCACCGGCTTTACCATAGACTTTCCAGCTTTGCACAGTAAATTGGTCAAGAGATGAGACAGCATTAGATGGGTTTAATGAATGGTGTTAGATAGAAAGTCTGCTGGAAGAATGTGAGACAGCAATAGGGGAAGGAATAGCCAATAAACTATGCATCATAACATAAGATGATGGGCTTCTTGTAGAGTCTTCTGAGTCTACCTTTGTGTGGAAGGTTAGAGAGTTGACACTTCCTGGCTGATCACATGACTCCTTGGGGACGAGTATAAAAGGAACAGGAAGGTGGATTAAAAGGGAATTAAAGGGAAAGGTGTGTCCTGTGCCCTACTGGCTGGCTGGAATAGGGAAAGAACCTCTGGCAATGTTGCTCAGTGTTTTCAGCTGATTTGCTTTTGTTATGTGATTACTGCTTCGTGAACAATAAAACAAGCCTCAGGAAAAGTGTCTTAAAAGGACTAATGCTTGGAGCTTTATTTCCATTTTCTCACTGGCGAAACCACCTACCATTTTACACTTGGGTCCCCTTTTCTTGTTTAGTATTGCTAAGTTGCCATCATGTCCTGCCATCCATCTTAACCTGTACTTTCACCGTTATGCAGACAATGCCGAGACCTGTGATAGAACCATAAGGCTGCATCCTACCATAGTTTAAGTGGAACTCCCCATTGAAAGCAAAAGCCCATAGAAAACAGAGATGGAAAACTCCTATTAGGTCACTGTCCGACCATTGGCCTCTGTTGGTGCAGGATTGTTCCCTATCTAAACTATAAGCTCAGGGGCTTTGGCCTGTCCAAATCTAAATCCATCCTGCATTAATGTTACTAAGAGAGCTGTCCTGCTTCCATTCGGCACTGCATCCTGATACTAAATTGTGGTTTCAGCATGGATTGACTATTTCACATCATAGTGATGGAGGATGTCACATACATTTATGAAACAAAGTATGAATAAGACAGGTGATGGGAGTGGCTCCTAAAATGGGGTTTTCCCCCTTTTCCTGATCATTTTCCAATATGGATTTGTGGGGGACCCTACTATTTATTACTTTCCATTGTGAAAACTAGCCATTCATTCCTACCCTTTGTTTCTGATCTTTTAACCAGTTACTGACTCATGGAAGGACCTTCCCCTCTTAGCCCAGAACTGCTTACTTTGCTTAAGAGCCTTTGGTGTGCTCAGATAAAGCACAAAAAGAAGATTACAAAAGGGCATCATGAGAACCATCATTGGTTCCTTTAACACCTTGTCAGATTCCCAAGTTTAATGTGCCATTTATTTTGTTTTGGAGCTGACTGACTCATTTTGTTTGCTCTTGGTGTTGCTTGTAGAGCCTTGTTCCTTCTACTTTGCGTTGTAATCTTTGTAACTGACACATTTCACTGTCACAGCAACAGGCAGTACAGAAAGTAGCCATGCACTTTAATTAACGAAAGTCTTGCTGGGTGGGATCTCATGATATCCAAAGGCTCAGATGTTTTTGTAAGGCCTGGATTCTGTTGGGGCTACCATAGTATAAATAATGTTTGCCTGGATTTCAAAGGTGCTGAGTACCTCTAGCTCCCATTACCTTTAATGGGATTGCAAAGGTGCAGCAACTCTGAAGTGCAATGATTGTGCTCCGTCTTGCTCGTTGAGACCTGAATAGGCTGATGATATTCCATAAACTGCAGTCTGTGAGACTATGGGAGCTAGAACCTTGTACGCATTCCTGTTCCTGGCAGGGGAACCTGTCCCTCCTTCATCCTTGTAAAGCTTGGTCTGCTGCAACTTTTGTAATTAAATTAAAGAGGCACCTGCCTACTGCTGCATTTGACTTTTTAATATTTATAGCTGATTCTGTAAGGCTTCTAGAGACCTCCACTGAAGGGCAGATGCAGCATAAATGGATCTGATTGCTGTGATGCAGCTGATGGTGCTGTGGCACTGACCTTTGAGTCATACTTGGGCTGAGCATTATCTTTTTCTTAGAAAGAGCATGATAAACAATATTTGTTTTGCACTCTAACCAAACGAATTCTGCAGCCATCTGCAAATGGATCAAGTGGAAATCAGCTTCTTTTCTTTACTCCATCAGTGTTGACCATTGATGTAGCTGATAAGCATAAAGAATTCATTCTTCCCAGTAATTATTATTTTTATTAATATTATGGTGGCATTTAGGTGCTCCATAGAAAATCAGAGTCTTATTGTGCTTACTGTAGGAGGCCATCCCTTATAGCCTAGATAAGACAAGTCATGGAAGAAAGGAAGGATTATCACCCCCATTTTATAATTGAGGAGCTGAGAAACCGAGATTAAAGGCCTACTCCAAAAACATTGAAATCAATTCTCTTATTGACCTCAATAGGCTTTGGATCAGGCCATATGTGACTCATGCAAGGTCATGCAGTAAGTCTGCATTAGAGCCAGGAATTGGACTGGGAATCAGGAGACCTAGATCTAATGTCTTAATGACAAGACAATTGTTTTTTTCTTTTCCTTGCATGTCCATTGCCAACTTGTCTTAGGAGATTGGTTTTTTTACATCACCTCACAGAAAATTTTCAGAGATGTCTAGATTTTAAGGCCAGAAGGGACCATTGTGCTCATCTGGTCTGACTCTTGCATAAATAACAGTGGCTGTAGGACTTCCCTGAAGTGCTTAAACTAGAGCAGAGGTTGGCAACCTACGGCACACGAGCCGATTTTTGGCACACGAGCCGATTTTTGCCTGGCACACGGCTGACAGCCAGGGTCCTGGCTGCTGGCCTCGCTCAGCCTGCTGCTGGCCGAGTGAACGGAACCACAGGCTGGCAGGAGGCTGAGCGGGGCCGGTGGCCAGGACCCCAGACCAGCAGCAGGCGTGCCCCCTGGCTCCCCTCTCACCACGCTCAGGTTCTGCAGCTCCCAGAAGTGTGAGCCACTGGTGCCCCTCCCGGAGCTCCCCCCCCTCCCGCTGCCTCAGCACTCTGCGGGGGAGGGGCTGTACGTGTGGCAGCTGGGCAGCGTGTTTTGCCTCCACATGGAGCCAGCGTCTGACCAGCATGGGCATGGTAAGGGGAGTCCCGGAGGTCTGTCTGGGGGCAGGGGTGTGGATAAGGGTCGAGGCAGTCAGGGGACAGGTAGGGGGTAGGACCCTAGGGGGGCAGTTAGGATGGGGGGGTTTCAGGAGGGGGCAGTCCGGGGACAAGGAACAGGGAGGCTTAGGTTAGGGGGTGGGGTTCTGGGGGGCTGCTAGGGGCAGGGGTCCCAGCAGAGGGCAGTCAGGGGCAAGGAGCAGGGTTGGGAGTTCTGAGGGGGGCAGTCAAGGTGCGGGAAGTGGGAGGAAGTGGATGGGGGCAGGGCTCTTCCCCCCCCCCCCCCCGTCCTCTCTTTTGATTGTTGAAATATGATAACCCTAGGCAAGGGGGGGGCGCATGGGGGCATTTTAACATGTATTACTGGCATGCGAAACCTTAAATTAGAGTGAATAAATGAAGACTCGGCACACCACTTCTAAAAGGTTGCTGACCCCTAAACTAGAGCATATCTTTTAGAAAAGTATCTTATCTTGATTTTTACACTTCTAGTGCTGGAGAATCCACCACAACCCTTGGTAAATTGATTCAGTGGTTAATTACCTTCACTGTTAAAAATGTGCACCTTTCTAGTCTGAATTTGTCTAGCTTTAACTTCCAGACATTGGTTCATCTTATACCTTTGTCTGCTAGACTGAAGAGCCCTCTGTTATTCAATTTGTGTTCCACAGGTAGGTACTTATACATTGTGATCAAATCATCCCTTTACCAACTCTCTCATAAGCTAAATCTTCCCTTTGATAAACTAAACCCTTTTCAAATTATTCCAGGTACAGATTTGGTTAACAAGTATTGAAAACTGCTATGGCTTCTCGTTTATAATTATTGTTCATGTTATGCATAGAGTTATTCTGATCAGGTGAATTCTGTTTCCATTCAGAAAAAAGTGCAAAGAAGGTGGAGGAAAATGTACAGCCCATTACAAATCCAAACTTTGATTTTGATTAATAAATCACTTGAGGTTGGAGGGGAAGCCAGGAGGAAGAAAGCTAGGTAATGAGATGCATCAGGTTTTGCTGACTTATAAAAGCTGCCACCCCAAAGAAATAAAATACAGTCAGCATGCAAAGGGAATAAAAATATGAACTCATCTTGGCTAATGGCTCTGAAAACTAGTATAAAGATATGCATAGATTACTCTGAATCTTAAAAAAACATAGAGAGATACATCCAATTTACATAAAATGTTAACAGTAATCTTAGGGGTGAGAGACTTACTCTGAAACACAGGAATCATTAAAGGGGGTTTGTTAGCAATGGAGTCTTTGTCCTTGAGTGTTTTCTTTGGAGTTCAATTAAACATGCATGATGGTACCCTTCATGCTTTAGTTCTGCTGAGCTCAACTTATATGTACTTTACAGTTCAAAATCACCAAAGCTACCTTTCTGGATAGAACTCTACTCTAATAAAGGAGAGAAAAAAAGAAAAGGGGGTGGGGGAGGAGAAATGTAGAAGAAAATGTTTTCTATGAATTGGGAGATTTGCCAACCCCCAGTATAATGTCTGGAATTGGATGAGTCCCAGTGGTACAAATTTTCATTCTAATCTAGGTTTAATTGTCTTGAGTGATAGGGCTATCACCTGTTCCCTTGGGATGCTATTCCACAATACTAATACATTTCACTTTAAGCAAGTTTTTCCTCATATTCAGCCTTAATTTTCTCTTTTCTTAATTTCATCCCATTGCTCCTAATTATGGGTTTGCTCAATAACTCATTGCAGTCAGTGCATTGACATCAATGGGTTTTAACTCAGATTTCATCACCCAGTTGTACCAATCTGAATAATTCCTTTTTCATATTACTAGGTGAACACTACCTCCTTTGGTTGGCCTTTAGCCAATTATGCATGTTTAGCTCTGTTCACCCTACACTGGAGATGAAGGAGTTAATGGAGGTTTCATGGACCTGCCACACCCTGTTCCAAAGAGGAGCCATGGAGGTGGGTCCTCCAAGCAGCCTAGAGAGACTACCCGGGAAGCCAGTCAGGGCTCAGTCGGCACACATAAAAGAGAGCTGCTGGGTAGCATAGGGTCAGTGCCTGCTGGGCACTCAGGGAGTGAGGACTGTGTCTCTGAGAGGCTGAGAATAGGAGTACCTTGGACAAGCTGCTTGCAGGGACTGGGGGAGCAAGAGGGAACTCCTGGCAGGCTGGCTCCTAGGACTTGCTGGCTCAAGGCCCTGAGAGGATGATGAAGAAGGTGCTGGGGCCATGGGGAAGTGGCCCAGGGCACTTAAATGGCAGAGAAGGAAGTTACAAAGTTGCAGCAAGAAGCTGCTATCTACAGAGTCCCTGGGCTGCGACCTGGAGTACTGGGTGGGCCTGGGTTCCCCCGCTTGCCACTGGGGAAGTAGCAGGATTTGGAATGTGATACTAATTCCACCGTCCCTTGGAAGGGGGAAAATGTAGCTGTTGGAATGGCCAGAGGGCCGAGTCATGAAGAGGACGCTGTGGTACTCAGATTGAGGCAGGTCTTCAGGCAGAGAAGGAGATGGGAGAGGCACCACTACCACTACCCCAGTGGGCAGAGTTAATACCTGTGACAGTCAGCAGAAGGTGCTGCTCTGGTGAGTGAACCCTGTGACAAACCCTTTTATGCAATCCCCAGGAGTTCATCCCTCCGATCCCCGATCAACATTTTTCTGGTCTTTGAAATGCTTCCCATTTTCCCAATATCTTTCTTGGAGTTGCATGTGCCATTTAAATGAATTAGCTATGCCATTTATCCATCATGTGCAGCCACTGAAATTAATTTCCTTGAACTTACTCCCTGGAAAATAGCCCAGCAATCTAGTGTGCCATTTATCAGAGGAATGCAGATTTCAGATGCTTGCACTGACCGATGCTTCTCTTTCTCTCACTTGGTATAAGAGCTGGTTAGAGAGTAAAAAAGGGGATAATATAATCATTAATTCCTTTGGTAGCTGTTGGGGGTCATCTTCCTCATGGGGGTAGTCATTGAAGATCTGATTTTCAGTGATGCCGAGCACGTGCAGCCCCTGTTGATTTCAGCTGGAGTTGTAGATGCTGCTGAAAACCAGGTTTTAGGCCCACTCCCTGCATCCTTCAACTTCCACTTAAAGTAATGTGAGTTAAGGTCACTCAGCATCTTTCAAGGATGTGCTCAGCATCGTGCTAGATAAGATACATCTCTTTCCCATGGCATTGCAATCTAACTAAGACAAGACATAGGATAGCAGTGTGGGAGCCGGAGACTGTTAACAGTGACAAGTTAGGAGGAAAGACTTCCTGGGTGGATGGCTGGGTTTTTAGGGAGAATTGGAAGGAGACAGAATATATTTGTGAAAAGAGGATAAGGAGAGTTTTAAAGGCAGCATGATATAAGATGTGAAGATGAGAATAAGCAAAGGAGATGGAGTGTAAGATTATTGTTGTTGCTAGTTAATGATGCTTTGAATATTTCTTTAAATCTTGGCGAGAGCCTGAAAAAATCTGTCAACTGGTTCAGCAGAGATGAGACCCAACAGTGAGCAGAAATGGCTTTTAGCAGGAGCTGGTATTTATAATCATGAATCAAGGCAAGTTATCATAAAGTCAAATCAATAAAACACAGCACCCCTCTCCAGCCTGGGGCTCAAGCCCATCCTTAAGATCTGGGAATGAAGCCAATTATTCAGTATTATTATGACTCTTGTCACTATTGTTAGTATTACACTAGCTCCTAGAGTACCCAATGAAGCAGGGCTGCCCAGAGGATTCAGGGGGCCTGGGGCAAAGCAATTTTGGGGCCCTTGCCATAAAAAAAATTGCAATACTATACAATACTATATTCTTGTGTGGGCCCCTTCGGGGCATGGAGCAAATTGCCCCACTTGCTCCCCCACACGGGCGGCCCTGGGAAAAATAAACCTTCCGCATCTCGGCACAAACCCAGTTTTGAGAAAACTTCTTTACAAGGTATCACTGGTTCTCAGCATCAGCTAGTGCTAAAAGGCACTAAAGCTCATTAAAAGGGTTGGACAAATATTTTCAGTCAAAACTTTTTTTGGATCGAAAACTAGGAGTTTTTAAAAAGCAGAAAAAATCACGGACAATGTCTGCTTTCCTTCAAAATTTGTTGTGTTTTTTTTAATTGAAAAGCTGAAATTAGTCTGCCAAACCATATTCAGGTTTTGGGGTTTCACAAGTGTATGGCCAAATATTTGCTGCTTGCTGTGTTTGATTGTTTAAAGAAACAATAAAAAAATTCCGCTTAAAAAAATCCAAAACTTTTGAACCACCTCAGCTTGTGACCAAACGCCTGAGCCCATCCAGTCAGAGATTTTTCCAGGTTTCTGATACTCTGCTGGCTTCCTTGACTCATATCTGTCTCCATAACTTTGGGTTCATTTAGGTAAGAACATAAGAATAGCCATACTGAGTCAGACCAAAGGTCCATCCAGCCCAGTATCCTGTCTACCAACAATGGCCAATGCCAAGTGCCCCAGAGGGAGTGAACCTAACAGGTAATGATCAAGTGATCTCTCCCCTGCCATCCATCTCCATCCACCCTCTGACAGACAGAGGCTAGGGACACCATTCCTTACCCATGCTGGCTAATAGCCATTAATGGACTTAACCTCCATGCATTTATCTGTTTCCTAGAGACTGGCTCCATGGGGTCCCTCACAAACTGGAGATGGTTACTGTGGGTTTGTCTTAAGTATAGCTTATGTACATACTCCGCGAACTGAGCATTTGAGCTTGTTCTAGAATCTGGGATGAGACTATGTTGTGAAAACTGAAATGCTCAAAATAGCACATGCATGTGAATGGACACAGGGTGCTAAAATTAAATTAACCCAGGGGTTCTCAAACTGGGGGTCAGGACCCCTCAGGGGGTCATGAGGTTATTACTGGGGGTCACGAGCTGCCAGTCTCCAGCTCAAACCCCGCTTTGCCTCCAGCATTTATAATAGTGTTAAATATATAAAAAAGTGTTTTTAATTTATGGGGGGGGGGTCGCACTCAAAGGTTTGCTATGTGAAAGGGGTCGCCAGTAAAAAAAAGTTTGAGAACCACTGAATTAACCCCTCTGGAGCCTCGGGGAATGCAGGGGAGTGGGGGTCTCTCTTGGTAGGGTTGGGAAGGAGGTAGGTGGTGTAGGATATTGCTCTTCTCAAGTGATCCCTCCCGCAATGGCTAATTTTAAATGAAGCTACACTCCCCTGACATGAATCTCCCTATGGCACTGAAATTAAATATAGACTATAATTTGGCATTTGAGAAGTGAAAGGGACGGCAGCCCTAATGGAAAAGCTAACAGCTTGACTCTTCTGCAAGCCTCAAACTGCTGAATGAGCTTTAGGGTAGGGAAGGCTGTGCCTCCCAAACAGCCTGGCCCTGCCCCGTATCCAACCCCCATCACTTCCTGCCCCCCGACTGCCCGCCCCCCTCAGAATCCCTGACCCATCCTGCTCCTTGTCCCCTCACCGTCCCCCAGAGATCCCCCCCAACCACCACCCCGGGACTCCACCCCCACCAACCCCCCCTGCTCCCTGTCCCCTGACTGCCCCGACCCCTATGCACACCCCCCCGCTAAGTCCTGACAGACCCCCGGAATGCCCACGATCCAACCCCCCCGTTCCCTATCCCCTGACCGCCCCCCAACCTCTGCCCCCTCCCTGCCCCTTATCCAACCCCCCAGCCCCGGCCCCTTACCCCCGGCTCCCCCCTCACCCGGAGCCTCAGCATGCCGCATCCAGAAGCGCCCCTGGACAATGCTGCAACATGGCTCCAGTGGGGCCTGAGCTCCCGCCGCTCAGCCTGGAGCTCACAGCCCCGCCCCCTTACCACGTGGCTCTGAGTGGGGAGGAGCTCAGGTCCCGCCGGAACCAGGGACGCTCCTGGATGCGCTGAGGCTCCAGGAGAGGGGCGGAGGTGGGGTCGGGCGGGGGCCAGGGAGGGAGCTTCAGCCATTCTCGTGGGGGCCCCTGCAGAGCCCAGGGCCTGGGGCAACTTGCCCCACTTGCCCCCCCCCCCGGGCAGCCCTGCAACGAAGAATGGGTGCCCACTGTTTTGGGTGCTGTACACATCCATAGTAAGAAGCAGCCCCTGCCACAAAAAGCTTACAATCCAAAGAGACAAGGCAGATGAAGAGTGGGAGAAAGGAAGTATCATTAGATCATTTCACATATAGGGAACAGAGGCACAAAGAGATTAAGTGACTGGTACAAGGAATCTGTGGCAGAGCCAGAACTGAACCCACATCTCCTAAGTTCAAGTGTAGGGCTATAACCACAAGGCCACCCATTCCAGGCTCTGAGTCACCCCTGCAGTGAGTATGGAGTACTGCCTTCCAACAGACAATATTGCCCGGTAGCAGCTCAGCGATCATTCCTCACCTGAGAATATCTGTGTGTGAGCAGAGAGAAGGGAAACTAGGGTTTAACACTTTGCTTACCAGGGATCTGAGATTGTTCCTTAATCCCTGTCACAAGATCCCTTCTGACATCCACAGAGAGAACTATTTTAAGCATGAAATTTAAAAATAAAGAAGCCCTAAAGCATTGAATGCAATCCAGATTTATTCTGCAGTGCCTGGGCATTAGCCTGTCCTTCCTAAAGACTCATTCATTACATGATTTCTTTTTTCATAATGCTGTTTCATTTATTTTCCAACTTACTACTTTCTCCTCCAAATGGTCTTAGTGAACTCAAGGCTTATTTGTTAATTACCACTTGTCTTGGCATGCCACATAGGTCCCGTTATTATTATTAATGCATTTACGATCATTTACTGGAGAAGTCCCCTCCCCCTCCCCATGCAAACACAAACACACATTTATGAACAGAGCTAACATGATTGCTGCTCTGCTGCTATGTTTTATTTATTTCCATATAGGTTTGATTCCATCGCAGTTTCTCATTTTTTTTCGGATGTATTATTCATGATTTATACAATCTTGGAGTGCGTGTAGGACACCCTCATTTTATTAGCTGTGCAATAATTTTCAGAGCTGTGTAAAAATGAATGTTTTTTTTTATCCTCCTTCCACATTTTCTCTTTTGAAATTAGTATTTAAAATGGTAAAGAGGGATTGCTATAAAACTTGGTTAAAAGAGTTATTCATTTCTCTTTTAAAACCTTTTTGGAGGAAATGACATTTTACTAAATTGCTATACTAATTACAGGACTATTCTTATTCATATTACAATAGTACCTAATGTTGTTGTAGGTAGTTAGTTATTTGTATGTGAGCTAATGCCTAGTGGACCCTACCACAATTGGAGATGTGTTGTGTCAGGTGCTGTACATACAACATAAAGTAAGAGACAGTCCACGGTCTAAACAAGTTAGAATCTAAACAAACAAGACAGATAAAATAAATATCATCTTTATTTTACAAGTTTGGAACAGAGGCACAGAGATTAAGGGTAATATTTTCAAAAGTGTATAAGTGACTTTTGAAAATAGGACTAAGGCTCCTAAGGCTAGTGTAAGCAGGGTCGACAATGAAGTGCTAGGGTGGCGCAGCTGCACCACTGTAAAGTTTTAAGTGTCGACAAGCCCTAAGTCACGTTGACACTTCTGAAATTGTCACCCACTGTGACTTGCTCTGATACATACAGAGAATCTGTGGTAGAGCTGGGACCTAGCACTGTCCTGAGTTCCCGTACAGTGTCTAAGGCTAGGTCTACAATAAGTGTGTGTGTGGGGGGATCGATTTAAGATACGCAAATTCAGCTACGCGAATAGTGTAGCTGAATTTGGCATATCCTATTGGACTTACCCCGCTGTGAGGACGGCGGCAAATTGACCGCCGCGGCTCCCCCGTCGACGGCGCTTACGCCTCCTGATGAGGTGGGAGTAAGTGCATCGATTCGGGGATCGATTTATCCATCTAGATGAGACGCGATAAATTGATCCCCGAGATCGATTTCTACCCACCGATCTGGGCGGATAGTGTAGACTAGCCCTTAGACAGAAGAATGTCCCTCTCTTCTAATTACAGATCAGGGTCTCATAGTGCTAGGTGTTTTGCAAAACAAGTGAAAGAGGCAGTCCTCCTACAGAGAGCTCACATTTTAGCTCACATACAATAGATAATAAGAACAAACACAGGGACGAATGGGAAGGGGGGAAACAATGGTAATAAGAGGATGGTTTGCATTATAAGGAATAGTCTCAGCTCATCACCTACTAAGCAATGGTCAGATGAATGTGCCTGGCAAGCATTAGAGCACAGGTAAACACTGTCATCTCCAGTTATTAATACCCCAATAAACAATTGACTCTTAAGCAGAGTAAGACAGGGAAGGAGTTTGATTCTAATTTGTCAGAATGGGTAGGCTTGGAATCAGAAATCCAGTCCCACTTCATGCATTTATTTATGACCTCTAATAAGGATCTGTATAATTTGTGATACTTATTTTCTATATGAGGAGGGAGAGGGAGATGAGGAGGGAATAATCATTGTCATTCGGAAAGACCTGTACTCAAGCAAAATGCCATTAGTGGCTTTAAGAAAGGAAGATATCCCTAGGCTCTTCTGGCACAAGGATGCTGAAAAATGCAGAGACTTCGGGGTTGGAAAGGGGAGGTAAATTAAATTGTGACTCCTGTTAGAAAATAACTGGGGTTCATTCAACCATAAATACAAAAAGCAAGTAGTCTTAGTGTAAATAACAAGGATATAAAATCAGTTCAAAGCCTTAGGACAAGGTGGCATTACTTAAACACTGCCATTAAGGGACCGATTAATCCCGCTGAACCACACAAGAAGCTTGAGTCTGATCTCACACCTGAGTAACTCCATTGACTTTAGTGGAGTTCTCCTGATTTGCATCCATGCAAGTGAGATCAGAAGCCATCCAATCACTGCAAATACTCCAAGCTGCACTTGGAGGGCACATGACCAATATTCAGTTATACTCCTTTGCCTTCTAACAAAGCCCTGCAATGCTATTGACTAAGAATGTAAAAGTTTGGTGTCCTTGTCCCAAAGAGCTTATACTGTAAATAGGAGAGACAGACAAAGGGTGAGAGAAAGGAGGGATGATTATTGCTTAAGGACAATGGTTCCTAGGCACGAATATAATAATCCCACTTTACAGATGGCTAATTGAGGCAGGGAGATTAATAGCCAGATTTTCAAAGGTGCTCAGCATCCAGTAGGTTCCATTGTTCTCGTCTTCCTCAGATGGAAAATTCTTTATAAACATTATTATAATTTCCTTTAATGCATGTCGCGTTTATGGTTGGGTAGTGGAACATAACACACATTAATAAAGACCATGCAAGTGATTTTTAACATCAAACCATCTAATAGTACCTGCTACTCTGCTAATGTATTTTCTGTCCATAAAACCAACAGACATTTAACTGCAGCTAGTTTGCTTTATTGCTAAGTATCTCTGTCTCTCCCCATCCATACTGTTCTGCTAGTCTTTGGTCTTCTACATTAGTAAAATTCCACATATTTTTAGACCATGGTCACTTTCAGTTTCCTGGGATACAGAAGAGCAAAATTTATTCCAAGTTCTTGCTCTTCATTTTTTTAAAACTGAATAATTTCTGGTCTTTTTCTCTCTTTCAAATCCCTGGGAAAGTTCAGGTAGAATGTTATCAACAGTATAAGTTATATCCACTCCTGTTCCCTTATTGAGATCTTCCTCTCTACCTTCCAACGTCCCACTCCTCGTTAACGCTACTCTAGATTTCATACTTGCCAGGAGAACTCTTACTGTCAATCTTTTTGCAGTAACTACTTTAATTCCCCCAGAAAGTTTCTGTCATCCTAAAAGTTCAGAGACTTGTTCTATAGAGAGAGAGAAAAAAAAAGATTGCAGTTTCTTTTCAATCATCCAGAATTTCAGGTTAGTCTCATTATGAACTTTTGGGAGACTGTGAAGTTAATGGGTTTGATTGCACTTGTTAGAGACAAGTGTAGCAGGAAGAGTACTAAGCAAAGTCCTACTCACATACTGCTCTGCCTGCACATCTCAGCCCTAACCAGGAACATCCTTTGTATTTTAGACCTGGCCCGCACTCAGCTCTTCTATTCTCTCTCTCTTCCCATCTGTTCCGTTCTGAACAAGCTCTGATACTACAGTGACAAAAGCAGTATCTGACTATCTTCCAGTGAGTTGCACCACAATGCACTACATCTGTCACATGTGGTTCATTCTCTCTTTTGGCCTCTTCACGCAGGAGAATTGTGTGTGCAGTGAAGTATTTTGTTCTGGTAGTGTTTGGTTTTGTGATTTCTTTTTTCAAATGTATATGCTGCTTTGTGTTAGAGAAACCCAGTCAGACAAATGTGCCTTGAAATTGGAGTCAAAGGTGGTGAAGTTTTAGTTCCTGGCGGGGTTCATTTCACAGTCTGGGACCAGCCCCTGAGAAAATTCTGTTACCTGTACAGATGAGCTTTACTCTTATAGTAGAAAGTTCCATTGGGCCTAAAGAGTGACTTGTTGACCATGGTCCTCATTCCAGAGATTTAGGTGATGTTTTAAGACATCTTAAGTGGCAGTACTGTCTGCTTCCACTCTTGAGCACCCCACGTGGCTTTGTCATTCCATCTAAACTCTCCCCTGCAGCACCTTCTGCTATTCTAATCCTGGTGCATCTCACACAAATGCCCGAAAACATGTTGAATTGTATCAGCTTGTGTTTTGGTTGGTGAGATGCAGAAAAATTGGAAACCGCATCTAACCTCAGCCAAACTCATTAGTATTTGGGGGAAAGGGGAAGAGGAAACTACATAGATGAAATTCAAGTGAACTGAGCCACTGCATTGATTAGCCCTATCCACATTTCATGAAGCTAGGGTGGGTTCCACCCAGTTCTGACCGGGAAGCTGAATGGGCAATGCCAAGGAAATGACTTGGACAACAATCTGAAGGGTGAAAAGAAATCAAGGATGGATTGTGTATAAATAAATTGACTTTGGGGGGGATTTCATAGTTAGACCGTCATAGGATGGAAGGACCTATCTTCCAATGTTTTTTTTCTTGGATTTTTGTGGTGTTTTTTGAAATTTCTGATACTTAAGATTTCACAAGGAATCATCCTTTGCATAAACCGTGTTCTCTCTCCTCTCTCTCTCTGAGATCATTGATAAAATCTATTCTCTTTATCACACCAATCACCTTAACATGAGAGTGTAATGCTTTCTTCAATCCTATGTGGGCACATGTTTGGAATAGTTCCTCTCCTCTCCTCCCCTCCAATCCTGCCCTCTCTCCATGAAAGTCATCAGAGGACTATTAAGATGCTACTCTAAACCAGTGGTTTTCATCTTTTTCCATACCAGGACTCCTTTTTCTATACAAGATGTGTCCCTCCTCCCCGACACTATTCTCATCTAGATGGGATCTAGCCAAGACAATATGGGAAGGGCAGGGCATTTACAACACCCTTACACCTGTCTTTGATCCTCAGCTTGGGATCCACTACCTAAACATCCTTCTCTTCCCACATGTGTTCCAGATCACAGAACCATTTAGCCTTCTTTCAGTCCTGCTGTGCACATCAGTTCTAAATTGTTTTGTAATAACTTGCCACAGATAATGACATTTTCCCATGCTAGAGTCAGTATAAAACTTTATGATATTATTGACTTCAGCGCAGCTCAGAGCCAGACATTGGTGATTTAATGACTCTCTGTTCTTCTTCCTCTCCTCTTTATTCTGCTCCACCGCTACTTCTCAGTTTATTAGAGTTGCCAGTGCTCCAAGCTTTTTATTACATAACTACAAACTTATTTCTATGGACATTCTGCCATAAATTATCCACTGAGCATTCCATTGCTGAACTAGGAGATAATAAATATAAAAAAATTCAGGGAAAAAACAGAGCTCAGATCTATTTGTCCTCTGTCTCTCAAGTTAATTCTGTTCCTTGAACACTAATGCAAGATGGGAAAAGGGGAGGGAAGGAAGACATAAATGTCACCTGGAGTCTTGGTTCCTATTAGCAGGTGGCACTGTTCTGCAGTAGGAGAATACAGAAATATCACATGTGTAGCTGGCATGGCACAGGGTTTGAATGAAAGCATCACCGTGGGGAAACTAGCCAGCAAGCTCTGACATTAACCATATTATTAAATTGGGCTGCAGACTGGAACCAGAGTCAAAGCTCACTCCCGTCTCATGTTTGCTTTTTTCTTAAGGGTTTCGTCCCTGTGCGCCCAATAGGGAAACATATTACAGCTCTGTGTACTGGAGTAATTCTCCCCACTGGAGAAACTAGCCAAGGGGGAAAAGAGTTTGTTTTCATAGGTTTGTGTGAATTTCTTCCCAAACCTTTTGGTTAAAAAGTAAGGTGAATAAAAACAAATTAAATCTCAAAAGCCCCTTTATTCTGAGAATATAAAAGCATTTGACAAACATTAGTAAAGCCTCAAAAAATACCATGTGAAGTGGGTAAACTGAACCACAGGAAGATTATGGGCCAGATTTTCAAGAGAGTTCAGCACACTGAGTGCACACTGGGTGCTGAGCTCTGTTGAAAACCTAGCTGGAAGGGTCACAATGGGCGACGCTGGGTGCTATGTGAATCTGTTCCAAACGACTTGCTTAGGGTCAGGCAGAATTTAATGGCAGAGTCAGGAAGAACAATAAGGGGCTTGGCTTTCAGTGCTCTCCTCTCATTACTGGATCACCTTCTCCAAGGTGTCCAGAGCGTGGAGTGTCACCAATTCTATAATTACCAGCCGGAGATGAGTGGTAATGGATTGTCTGCTGAGTCATATCCACTGGCTCTCTGCAATAATCAAAGGACTTCTATGGTATCTGGCGTGTGTGCTGTTCAGTATTGTCTTGGGGATATGATAATGAATGTTCAGGATATAATGGAGGCTTAGCTGTTGTTGGTTATGTTCTGTTTGTATCCCATTAGGTCTGGGAAGTCAGGGGATGTTCTGATGGGATTATAATTGGCCATAAACACAGTGCACAGTCCTGTAGAATGCATTTTTTTCTGTTTGACACCCAGGGCCACAATCATAAATCTACTCTAGTTTCTGTCACTTTTGCTGACATTAAGACAAATTCGTTTTTATGTGTGTGTCTATGAAGAGTTGGAGGCAGGAATTAGACCAAAGGAGAGTGAGTGTGTGTGTTGTGTTTAAAATACATTTTGTCTTACATCACTAACCAATGCTGCACAAGTTGCAAAATGAGTCCAGACACTGTCCTGCACTGAGACGTGCTCAGAGCAGGCCAGAGTGGGCCTAGCAGAGTTAGATATAAGGTATAAGGAAGAGAGTTTGGGGAAGATGTGAGGAGAGGCAGTTATATAAAAATGATGAGCCTCTCTTAGACCAGTGTAACTCCACAGATACCACTTCTGATTTACACCAGAGTGAGAGGAGATTCAGTCACTACAGTGTCTTTTCCACTTTGCATCATTTACTAATGAAAGTGATTTCTGATTTTAAATGGCTGTTTCTGCAGTGCTCTTTAAAGAGAACTGAAGGAGTCGGGTAAAGCTCTCTGGTTTAGCAGTCAACAGAGTAAATTGCATAGAGGAGAAGCTTGTTGTATAAACCTTCTCTTGTTTTGTTTTTCTTCCACTGCTTTTTTCTTTTGCTCTTGCCTTCTCATGACATTGGGACCTTACCAGTGACCCTAAAAGATTCCTGTTCTCACCTCTTCCTTCCAGATCACTGTGTGCTCACTGCAGAATGAGATGCTGCCCTTTTCAGGAACATCAGCAAGAAATAACTGCTTTCAACACTTTCTTTTTTTTATATATAGATGTTGACAAGATATGCAGTATGTTCCTTTTAAGTCTCAGTGAAGTTCAGTTCAAGTTCACTGAGAGCATGCAGTGGTAAACGGGCGGGGGGCGGGAAGAGAGCCAAACAAAGAAACCAGATAATCAGGTTTGGAAATTAAAGTCACACAACCAGGGGGCAATATGAATGTTTGCTACCTGTTCTAATGATGGCCCATGGGCATCTAGTTACAATGAGTGAAAACTAGGGGTGGATGAAGCTCTTGAGTCTGTCTGTCCTGCCTCAAGAGCCTTACTCTGTTTTTAGGTCAGGTTTTTGTACATGTTGTTTTCCATCTTGGTTTCTTGATGGGACCAGAAGAAACAGAGGGACCAGAAATTTCATCAGTAAAGCTGTTCCTGAGATAACTTCTAACCCAATTCTGCAGACCCAAGAGGATTTGTATAGCTCAGATCAGCTTCTGGAAGCTTATTCAAACCAAGCATGAACATCAAACATTTTGATGTTTACTACCCTGCTCACTGTAGCATGCAAAATATTATGCTTCACAGGAAGGGATGTGTGTGTGTGTGTGTGTGTGTATAAAACACAACTTTGTGCTATGTGGGTGAGTGCTATAAATGGTGTATACCATCAAAATGTTTAAGAGGAAAAGATGATGGATTGTGGAGAAGTATGGGGAATATTTCTTGGCAGAGCTCTCTATATACCTCCTTTTTTTAATTCTGTATTACAGTAATATCTACGATGGTTACCTAAGGAAAGGAATTGATAATGCAATCCTCTGGAGATCAAATGACATGGGATCCAGTATGATACCCCATTAAACCAAACCCCAAATCAGTCATAAACCTGACAAAGTACAGTTTTATCTGTTAATCTTTAAGGACTGTAAAATGGAATGTTCCTCTTTATGACACTTTGTGGCACTCAGGACCCACTAGTTTGAAGCTCCAGTAGGCTGATATTAAACCAGAGGAAACATGTACCACACATATGACATCCAGACTCTTGTTCAGTAGGCTGCAGAAACTCCATGTGTATAGTGAATGCAGTGGCGTGTGGTAAGTTGTACATAAACACCTCCATGGGTGGAGGTGTTTGCAGAACAGTTTACGGGAACAACGTTCAGCCTGTGGCTTGTCTGTGAACAGTTTCCTTAGGCTATTTGCAATATGTGCTGCTCACCTAAGTCAAATGTTACTGCGTCTGTATTGGTGTTTGGCTGCCTGAAACGTTACTGAATAACAAATTACAAATAGCAAATAATGAATAGTGAATTCTCTTGTCTGCATAAAGACCGGGTTGTTCCCATGTGAGTACAAACATTAGTACAAAGGACAGCCATTCTCCATTGCTCTAGGCAGTGTTGTAGCCATGTCAGTCCCAGAATATTAGAGAGACCAGGTGGATGAAATAATATCTCTTATTGGACCAACTTCTGTTGGTGAGCGAGACAAGCTTTCAAGCTTCTGTGTAAGCTTTGAAAGCGTGTCTATCTTGCCAACAGAAGTTGGTCCAATAAAAGATATCTCACCCACCTCGTCTCTCTCAGCCATTCCCCAAACATTTGTGCAAACAAAAATCTATTCATACAAAAAGCTAATACTGTCTTCACTCTTCAAAGTAGGAAGCTGAGGCATAGCAGATTGTCCAAAGTGGTACCTCAAGCCAGTGGCAAATAGAAATAGAACCCAGGAGTTCTGGCTGCTAGTTCTTTAATGTGGCTATTAGACCAACATCCATTTGTATTTTAAGTGAGTGTTTGCGAGCACTGTTTTGCAGTACACGCTTTGCTCATGTGGTCTTTTCGCAGTAGGTAAATCCCTCTGGAAAAGCAGAAAACAATAAGTTGACTAAGGTTTTTAACTTCTTTAGAGAAAAGTGTATGGAATAACAATTTCCTGCTCTGAATTAATGCCTGAGCTCTGAACCAAAGCTCTGAGGAAAAGAAGATACCCCTGTGCTCTCCGCTGTCTAATTCTTTTGTGTCTTGCTTCTCTGCTGTCTATTAGACACAGTGCTTGGACACCCTGCAGTCTTAAATGATTTGCAGTGAACGTCCAAACCAATTGTACCCAGTGCAATGGGCTCTGTAAAAGCCGACATGACTGTGCCTGTTTTTATGGGACATTCCTTGGCTCAAAATAAGTGTCTTAACTCTTAAAATGGAACTTCATGCATTTTCAAATGTTCTTCTATACCTGGCAATTTCAGATCTGACCTGCCACCATACCACTCCTTTTTTCTAGGCATTGTGGACTGTAAATTGCTGCAGGCTTCCTTCAGACTTAATGCTGAGGAGGAATGTTGCAATCATTTAAAAAAAGAATCCAGTGCATTAACTGGGACCTGTTGTGTGCATAGAAATCCCATTGCACATGAATAGAAGAAAGAGACCTTTCTTCATAGTTATGAATCCATTGTAAGGCAGGGAGAGATCATATTCATCAGCTGGTAACTGACAGGTGACCAAAGTAACATTTCAATGGGTTACCTAGTCAGTCCATTTAGGAAAAGAGCATTAAATATCACATGACATCTCACTATGTGCTGCATAATAAGAGGCAACTATGGCTAAAATAAGAGCCATTCTGAACCTCTCCTCCAACCTCAAAGTGAACCCTGACACTTTGGAACCAATGAGCCATTCAAGTGTGAACTGTTTGCAGTGCAGCCATTTTCCATTTAACTCCATGGCAGGTTACATGATTTCATACAAGGTTGTTCGCAGCTTTTCTTTATTGTGGCTGTGTCTAGAAAGAAGCATGTTGGTCTTCAAAAATGACACTATTCCCATCAGAATAGACAATGGTCTAGTAGACACTTCAAAGGACTTGCAAGAGCCAGGACTCTGGTTTTTCTGTTCCCAGCTTGTCACTTTCTTGCTGTATGACCTTGGGAGGGTCACGTCACTCACCTCTGGCTAAAGGCCAGATGCCCACTTGGAAAGAAGTGAGACGAATTTGCAGCAACTGTGGATCTGGTCCTTTAATGTCTGCAAAGTGTTTTTTGATCTCTTCAGCTGAAAGGTGCATAGAATGCCAGAGTGTTATTAAATGTGCAAGGGGGACTGTGGTGGGGCGGTGCCCCACCCCTGAGAAAGAGGTCTGAACCAGGCCTGAGAGGCTGCACAGACCAGCAGCCAATCAGAGAAGGCCTGGGGAGAGCCAATCAGGGCCGGATTAGGTCCTATATTAAGGCTGCCTAGCAGAGGTGAAGGCAATCACTCCCTGACTAGCGAGGGAGAAGGAGTGGCTCCTGAGCTAAAGAGCAGCACCTTGGACAGAGCAGTGCTGGGCAGGCTTGGGGAAGCAGAGTGGGGCTCTGACCCAGATACCTGCCAGGCTGCGGACCTTGCTAGAAGGGGTCGAGAAGGTTGGCCACTGAGGCAGGGGCAAACAGAAGGCCTGCTGTTAACAACGTGCACCCTCTCCCCCCAGAAGGGGTGAGACCAGAGTAGTGGGCGGTGCCGGAGGGCAGTGTCCTGAAGCAGATGAAGACTGTCCTGAAGAGGATGCCGCCGAGCAGGGAGCAATGCAGGTCCCAGGACAGCAGAGTGGAGACAACGGGTGAGTTATCATGCGTTGAGGACGCCCCGCAGTGGTCAAGAGCTAATTCCCGGAGCAACCAGGATGGGGCGCCAGTGGTGGTAAGTCGTACATGGTCATACAGACAATGCCCCTGTGGTTTGCCATTGGGTCCTGCAGTTTGGGTTCTTGTTTTGTGTGTGTCTCAGAGAGAGAGAGAGAGAGAGAAGGCCTTTAAGTAAAAAAACAGAATGATAACTTATGATTAGTAAGAATGTCCAGTGCTGTCCTTCCCAGAAAAGGTTGTTTCTGTGAGTAAATATACTTCCTCAGCAGAATGAAATCTATATATAATATGTACAGATTTTGTAAATGTTCATTCTTGGCAAAAATGCAAAAGGTCAGGAGTGAACAAGGGGGGGATGGCTGCATGTTTCTTACTGATATTATTTATACAGCTAACTCAGATTGAAGTGTAATGGGAGCTGATCTGAGTTATTGAACTGCCACTCCAGCGCTCTGCATGCTCACAGCCGCTGTCTCCTTGGATAAGGCTATTATAGGAAAAAGAGTAGAAATTCCAAAGGTTGCTGGGAATAATAATTCAGAGACAGTGGAAGAAAATGAGTGAGCATTAGGAGGTCCTCTGAATCATTAACCGAGGTCACTTTCTTCTTCCCCAAACACTCTGGTTCCCAGTAATAAGACGGATGCAGTAGGAGAGCTTCGCTCCAGAGACAATCAAGTGAAAACAGCTTCCGCTGTGGTGACTGTTTAAACTCAGTTGGAAATGAGACAAAATCACCAATAAATTAGATCAGAAAGACAAAAGGAATAGTGGAGAAAAATGGGCTGGGTATGAACTAGGCTTGAGTATGAGAAAAGGGGCCTGTGCTAGAGATTACCTGCCAACCTTGTTTGGAAGAATGTTTATACAGGGAACACGTTCTTTTTAAACCCTTCCATTGGCTTTTAGTGTACGAACAGGCTCTGGGGATGGAGGAAGGGTTTGTCCTTCCAAGGTGAAACTGGTTGGCTTGGCATGAGTTGTGGCCTCATGTAAAGTGAGTGTAAAACATCTCCCGAGTCTGAGGGCATGGTTCTCCCCTACCTCTCACGTTGGGTTGTCATTTGCCCCCGTACAAAGGGACTGTAAAAATGCTACAGTTCTGACTTGGCAGCATTTTGCTCTCACTTTGCACGGGAGCCAATGATGGTGGCACAAGGTGCACAGCAGTTGGGAATCAGGCCCCCTGTCCCCTTCTCCTCTATTTCAAACACCAGTTAAACACAACACCCTCCCACATCTCTAGAATCCATTTCTAAAGAGTCCTCATAAAGGATTAGAGACAGAGACACGCCCCCTTCCCCACCATGTCTGGACTGGAAGAGGTTTCCAGTCTGCACTCACATCTCTACAATCTGGGGCAGGTTTTGAGATTGACTGAATGTGGCTCTTCAGTCCCTAGAAGGAAAGAGCAAGGCAGGTTTGGCTGCCCCAGCATCATCAATTCTCCTCACTGAAATGCAAATGTCTAAATAAAACAGATGAGTGTGATTTATATGCAGATGACTGGGAGGGAATAGCACTCCTCTTGACCTCCTGCACTGTCATCTGTAGTCTCCCTTGACTTGGGAACAGGGCATTTAAAATATTAATGTCTTGAATAATGAATCACAGCACATGGCAAATGAGGTCTGGGTATAACTACTCTTAATTAGTCAGTTTTAGGCACTTTTTAATGATTGGCCATTAGCTCCAGTAAACATAAAAATGCAAGGGGAGGGGGAAAGATGTGTGATTTCCTTCTTCCTTACCTTTATTTTAAACAAAACCTTTGCAAAGATGTATGTCATTTAAATTTTTTTTCCAGAGGCTTTTATGTAAATTAATTGCGTTGGAGAATTGGCAAGAACATTTATTCAATTTAGAACAGCCGTGATTATAAGCTTTACATTAATATAACAACAATTTAACAGTTGCTGATAGATGGGACACAACCATGTAATTATCAAAAGTGAGCTACTCTCTTGATCTCTAATTAGGTCTATAAGCAAATATAGTTTTGCCGGAACTAATTGCCATATTACAGCTGGCAGTGAGGTGAGTACTGAACTCAGGTTCAGGTAGTAAGCATGGGGTTTTTGCACATCCAAAGATTTTTTTTTTCCATTTTCTGACTTAATCAGATATGTAATCCAATTATACATGTTGGGCAGAAGCACGGGCATTTGTGTACACAGGAACAGCCTTCCCTCTTTGCTGCAGTCCAGCAATACTTCCTTATTAACAGACTGTAAAGATGAAATTATGCCTTCCTTTACACTGGTGCAAACTTCCATTGGTATCTGTATGGGAGCAGACTTGAGTCTCCAGTGTTAGAAGCCAAAACTATTAGAGCAGTATACACTATAGGCAAATCTGTGAATCTTAATTCCAGTGTTCAGCAATTACATACCCTGGTGATGGGCCCTCTACAGGAGGGCAGACAGACTAGGCAACTGATTCTCTACAGCCTTGCATATTGTACGCACCAGTGCAAAGTGGGTGCACAGTGCTTCCATTAGTGTGAGCAGAGAATTCTGAGATGCTAGTATTTTACACCCAGTTGACACAGGTGAAAATGACTGCAACTGCAGGGGAGAATTGGGCCCAGTGTTTTCAATCACAGGAGATAGTTCTTCCTTTTTTTTTTTTTTTTTGGCCTCTATGATTAATGGTGAGCTTTTCAGTTGGTGCTGAATTTGCACAGCTAACCATGCCTCCAGTACTTTTAGGTTCAACTATTGTATTACAGCCTACCAGGGGCAATCCTTGTAAACCATCACGAAGCTTCAGCTAGTGTGGGACATAGCATCCTGCTTGCTTACCAGTGTGACAGCCATGTTGATCAGATTGCACCTGGCTTCTCTATGGTATACTGACTTCCTACGTGCTCCTGAGTGCAATTTATAAAGTGTGGAATTAATTTGAAAAGTCCTCCATGGGCTGATTCCTGACTACTTTCACAACCTCACCACTTCTTAATAGTTGGGTATAGAAAAGCACAACTGGGATTTGAGATTTGGGTTCAGTCCCTGGCTGTGCTACAGACTCCCTGCATGACTTTAGGTAAGCCACTTAATTTCTCTGTGCCTCAGATTTCCATCTTTAAAATAGGGATATTTCCTTTCTCCCACCCTTTGTCCTGTCTATTTAGACTGTATGCTCTTTGATGCAGGGAACTCTCTCTCACTATATGTATGTACAGTACTTAGCACGGTGGGGCCCTGATTGCAGTACTGTATTACAGGGGCTGTATGCAGTACAGTAATACTACAAACTTCTATTCACATCCCAAGAATGGCAATGGAAATGGCAAATTGTCATTAGAAAGGCTGTTCCTAATAGTGTATTATGACAAACCAGGCAGTGTTGGAGATTTCTAGCCCAAAGACTGTCTTACTAATCCTTACATGTGGTTTATATCATGGGTTCTATTCCATCTGTGACTACCCCAAATTCCAATAGGTGCTTTCTGTGTAGGGACTCATGTTCAGTTGTTAGGGGGAGATGTGCCACATGTGCTGGAGAAAACTGTCTGTTCTGTACAGTCCATTGTAAATAGCATTGTTTCAGCTTTTATTGCTTCCATCCTCTTCTCAAATTCTTCCCTTCATTAGAGTAAACCAATTACCAAGTGCCTGCTCAGTTTGAGCAATTGTCCAAATACTAATTGCTTAAGGACAACTATCATGATCTATCAAGGTCGTAGCTGGGCAGCACTAATGCATTTAGTGGGGAAATTATTGAATTTATTAAGCATTTGGCCCAACGCAGCCTCTAACAAATGCATTTGGAGAATATGACAGTCCTGGTGAGTGTCTTTTACAGACTCATTACTTGGGCTGCTAGAGCCCTTGCATGGAAACCATGATTCTTGTCAAGGCTATTAGCTCCTTTTCAAAACAAGGGTTGTCACTTCATTAAGCAGCTCTGTACATATTACAGGGTCCAGCATACGAGTCGGTCACTTTCTCTCTCCATCATAATTCTGAATGTAACCCAACCTGAGTTTCCTCCAGGGGCCTCCCAATACCTTCTGAGGATTGGGCTGGTGTTGAAGGAAAGTGCCTTGAAACTATGTGCTAGGCGCAAAATACTTAATCTTGTCAGTGAAGATTGGACTGGTCTCAGCAGCACAACCCCTTTTTATTCCCTTTTCCGGAAGAAATAACAAAGGGGAGATGGTGTCTGCCCTGCAGTGGGAGGGAATCAAGGGTGGCCAGATAGAGGTGGCATGAATTGCTTCTGAAGATGCAGTGAAGGGGTTCTCTTGATTATGCATCTCTACACACTGATGAGAGTAAGTGGATACCATACTGCAGCCAACCCCTGGGTAGAGCTAGGTAGTTGCTGCTCATTCCTAGTGCAGTGTCACTGGCTAAATCTTGTGCATTGATCTTCTAGGACAGTGGTTCTCAAACTTTTGTACTGGTGACCCCTTTCACATAGCAAGCCTCAGTGTGACCCCCCTTTATAAATTAAAAACACTTATTAAATATATTTAACACCATTATAAATGCTGGAGGCAAAACTGGGTTTAGGGTGGAGGCTGATAGCTCGCGACCCCCCCCCATGTAATAACCTTGCAATCCCCAGAGGGGTCCTGACCCCCAGTTTGAGAATCCCTGGTCTAGGACTTGAAATAGCAACCCATCCTCTTCCAGCCCATAACAAAAGATGCAGAATAGATATGGCAAGTGGATCCATGTCAACCTGCTTTCCAATTCACATGGCAGCTCAAAAAGTGCCTCAGAGCAGCTGTCCTCCATGGAGACAAACCTCTCAGTTGGCCTTTTTAGTAACGTTCACTTCTAAGTGGCTTCAACAATGGTGATAACGTCAGGTCGGGAAATGCTGACAGATACGGAACGCATTCCCTTTTATCACCTCCTGCAGGAGCCTGACTCATGAGATTCAAGTGACACTTATAGTGTTAGGTCCTCAAAGAAAAGAAAAAAAAACCTTTCCTCAGTCTCATGCAACTCTATGCACCCAGGGGAGTGAGAGAACACATCTAATTGGGGTAGAAGAGGCGACTCGCATGCAAGCACATAAATTCATAGATTCCATTTGTGAAGTCGGCAAGGGGCATTGCTGTGAGGTGGGTGTTTGTTATTATTCAATAAAGCTCCCATAGCAGTCATACTGATTTTGGGCTAGATTGTACCTTTAGGCACAGCCCTGCACAACAGATGGTATGTAAGCTGCACCACTCCAGGTTGCTTTGAGAGTCACTAACTCAAATACCTATTTGAGTCAGTTTGCCCTCTGCTTCCTTCTTCTTTTTGGGGATAGGACTGCTGCAAATTATAGCTGTTCTAAACGAACAATAAAAATTAGTTTCCTGCTGCATCGCTACCCCACCCCATGATGGCCAGAGAGTAAAAGGGTGTGGACATAAGGTTCACCCATTCCCCACCACTGCAGTAGAGAGAGAAGCGGGTAAGTACCCCTGTTTATGTCTGTGCTCCTAGACCCAACATCCCGGTAACTCATATTAGGACTCAAGGTTGTTGTTACTCCCTGGTGTATATGCACAGTGCAAATCACAATCTAGATCTCAGTAAAGGTCTGATTCTTCCATGCTTGATTAGACTGAGTAGCACTTATTCATACCAGTACTCATACCCACCAATTCACACAAGCACACACACTTCAAGTACCTCCTTTACTGACTGTGTTTTGCCTCCATGCTGGTATCTGCCCATCAAGAGGGAGCTTACTGAAATGGGATTATCAGAGAAGGAAAAATGCCCTTTGCTTCTCTGCTCTGCCATGGAATGTCCAAGCTAGGAGAAATGTTTCTCATTCTTGTCAGCACAAGGAATAACAAACAGGACATTGTAGCTTTGTTTACTCAATGCAGGTCATGCAGTAGAAAGCATGTAATCAGTGGTGCATGGCCTGAATTCAAAACCATGTGGATAACAAAGCTTCAGACATAAAAATAATGGAGAGCTTATAGCCCTGACTCTCTGATTTAACATACGCTGGCTTTGCCCTAAAGTAACCCCACTGACTTCACTGCTGTTACTCCTAATCTGCACCAGATCAGATTCAGAGCCTACATCTCTTTGCAGTGCAAAATTCAAGACAGTCTTTAGTGGAGCTGATCAGGAAAAAGTGCCAAATTTTGGTCTTTGCAGGGTCCCCCCCATCTCTTAAAATGATGAAATATGCTGATTTGTTGTTGTAGGGTTGATAGAATAAATTCCCCCAGCCATTGAAACAAACAAGTGGCAAAACTCCAACTGACTTCATAGATACAAGATCAGGCCTTTGATAAGGAAACTGATTTCATTCCCAAGCAGTTGTTTGCTTCTTTTTCCCCCTACATGGTTTATAAAATACTTTTAAGAATGATGACAAATGCCCCTCTGCATCTTTGGTCTTTCTCATGCATTTCAGAGGCTGGCAAGACACACCTGGTGGTTGTTGGACTGCTGCTGCTCAGCCATTGCTTCCCATATCCTCTTCTTCCCTTTACATTTCCTCGTGTATTTGTATTTTTAAAGGCTGGGTGTGAGACAAAGCTGTGGATCAAAAGGTTCTTCAAAACCTTCTGCAACTCTTGAAATATTGGGCCTTGTTGGTATCCTTTTTCCGGCACACCCTCTGTGCTTACAGTACCAGACCCTTCAGAATATCTGATGTTACACCACAAGGAGACACTTACTGTTTTTTTTTTTCCCCTCACAAACACAGCATGGACCCCTTCACCCATGTTAGCATGAGGGGGAACTGTGCTGGCAGTCAGGGATAGCATTTAAAGAGAAACCTGCATTTAGGGCTCGATTCTGCAAGGTGCAGAGAGCTGCTGTGAAGTGCACAGCATCCCTCATTCAGGCCTAGATACTATTTTAAAAATCACTACACGTAATGAAGCATTAAAGGGCTGCCAGGCAGAGACCTTGTTAAGCTAAAGGGCCTGTTTCATCTTTCACTGGTCAGTTGATTTTTACTGATTAACAGATTCCTGTAAAAGTCAGTGCACATTTTTCAAATTTCAGAGCTTTGTGCACGAAGTCTTCCCCCTTCCCCAGCTCCTGTATACTGTAATTATTGTTGCTTTTGGTACCAATGGATCTTACACAACTTTTACTGAGCTTTAAAAAAAGACCACAGGACTCATTTTAATGGGAAATTTGATAGTCAACTGGAAGCTCTTTATCAGGGGGAATTCTGCATCCCGCTATGGCCCCTGTACGCAGCACCTGTGGCACACAAGGGCCATAAAAAAACCCTAGGTGGCCGGGGAGAACTATGCAGTGCCTGTGCTGGGGGAAAACCACCATAGATTGCCCTATAACCATCCTCAGCATAGTGTGGTGTCTGTAGTGTGGGCTGCTACATGGATTCGCAGCTGCTGAGGGCTGCAAAGCAGCCCACTGGCAGTCCTGGAGAACAGGGGGCTGCTTTATTTTCTGCCTGGAGTCACACTGGCCCCAAATCAGATGCAAAGATAACTTTAAGCCACCTTGGCACCCTCCTGTCTCCCTGGGTTGTGCCTCTTGGAGGCACAGTATTGAATCTCCGACACCTTCTAATGTCATTTCACAATTATGCCACGATATCTTTTTTCTTTTACACTAACATGTGTTAATATTCCATTTGAGACTCACAGATGAATACCCATTACCCGGCTTTCCATGTTAGGGCCCCGATGTCTCAAATACTTGATTAATAGACTCTGAAGTAGCTAAATGATTCTCTGCCATTAATCATATTCTTCTACCTCTGTATTACCTGAAATCATTAGAGCTGGAGATGTGCTCAAGTGCAATCAGCTGCATTTTATTGCTCAGCACACATTAAAGAAGCCAGGACACTCTGTCTCCAGTAGGCTAAAGAAATTAAGTGGAAATTTGCACTCTTATTTGTGTGTGTGCTAATTTCTGTATTTGGAGACTTTACGTCATTTCAAAGTGAGCCTCATCTCTTTCTGAAAGAATAAGGTACATAGGAACTGACTTTCTGAATCGGAGATGGGATCCCGTTTAGTCCATAACCTGGCTCCAAGCATGGCCAGTACTAGTTGATTTAGAGGAGGGTGCAGGAAATCCTGCAATGGGCAGTGATGGAATAACCTGCCATCCTAATGCCCATTCATTAGAGTGGTTTATGCTCTGAAGAAGGAGGGTTTATTGGCCTTCCCAGCCTCTTGTTTATATTTTTAATCTTTGACTATAGCTGTGGATATTTTTGCCATTAACCTAAATGTTAAATTCCTTTTTTTGGAATTCTGCTAATCTTTTGGCCTCAACATCTTGTGGGAATGAGTTCCACAGACTAATTGTACATTGTGTATAAAAAAATTTGTTTTTCCTCAGTTTTAAAGTTTTCTGCTTTTCATTTTCATTGTATGTCCAGATAGTCTTGTGTTATGAGACAGGATGGATAGCCCACTAGTTCTCTGTAACCATTCAGTCATGCCTGGGCACATCCCAGCCCCCAAGTGCCAAGAACAAGTGAAGTGTATTGTGTGAAAGTGAGGTTTCATTTATTTTGTTTGTATTATGTGGACTAGACCAACCTGTGCATGACCAGTTGCTATAAGATTCTCTTTCAATAATAGTTCCAATACCTTCCCTTACAATTTACAGTAATCCATATTATATGTGAAAATAATTAATTTTCCAAAGCCTTGTACCTCCTAAGTTGTGTATATATGCCTCAGTTATGGAAAATATATTCTTGGTAACTGATGTACAAAAGCCACAGTTAATTTGTAGAGCCCAGCATAGGAATAGCAAGTCAGGACTGAATGTGCATTGAAAGAACTCCTGGGAGGGTCCAGGATTAGAATAGTAGAGGATACTGCAGGTCAGGGGTGAGGTGCATTAGCAGAGTTCACGTTGGAAGCCAAGGGGTGGTGTAGCAGTCAGGACTGAGTCACATCGGCAGAACTGTGTAGAAAGCTTAGGGCTAGCATTGCAGGGAGGGCAACAAGTCCGGGTTGAGGTGTTTCAGTAGAGCTCTGTGTGGGGATGTCTGTATGATGGCAAATGCCCAGACTCTCACCTGTTTCTAGCTAATGCTGTTAATCCTCAGTTTTTAATGGGACATTAAACACATCCATGTGGTAAAAAGGGTGGGTGAGGTTAACATAGGCAAGTGAGTATTTTAAACCCTGTGTGAAGGTGCTGTATGACTTCTGCCTGTTGTGTTGGGCTGGTGAGTCAGAATCTATTTCCACAACCCTTGTAGTGTCATGCTGTGCTATTCAGTATATAAGAAAGTCATCGAAGTGAATAGCTCAGCAGGATTTTTTTATTTTATTTTATTTTATTTTATTTTTTTTTATAAAAGGAGAGGAAACTTTCTGAGCACAGGAAACCTCTGCAGGTAAGTGAACTAAAGCAAACCACAGACAAGAGAAACCAAGCTACATGCTTGATGGGCTAAACTTTGGGGCTCTGGAGTGAATCCCCATCTTTTCTCAAACATTAGGCCATAGACCCACATATGCCGGAGCCAGAAACCCCCATGCTGATAGTTTTCCGTCTCCCTTTTATTTTATTTTTAGCAGTGATGCCTTAAGTTACAGTAAACTGTCCTGAGAGATGTTCTCAAACTGGTGGGGGCAGCCCATGAATGTGAACTGTTGATGAGCTTTGTGTGCACACAAAGCAGAAACCTCTCCCATTTCAACTAGATCCAGGGAAGTTCAGCTATAACACTTGAAAAGAATGGAGAGGTTCTTGCTGCGCTGTATGAAACCCAACCAGTAACAGTTCGACTAGAGCATGGCTTGTCCTTCTGCTCACTTGTTTGCTGCCCCTGGACAATTGTCATATACCGTCATCTGAAGGGTGTGTCCAGTTAAAAGAATCCTACTGTATTTTACTGTGAGTTAATGTAATTTTTCTGGCAATGAAATTCATTAACTGCTCTGTTCCTGTCTTTTCAGAATGCTGCTGCAAAGTCACTTTCCTGGTCCCATTGACAGTTTCACACACACACCCCTCGCCCCCCCGCATCTTCCACTGACTCCCCCTTCTCTATTGCATCAAACGTAAGTTTACTTGTCTTCATTTTCGAGGCCCATCTCCACCCCATCTATCATTTCTTGTTCACCAACGAGCTGCCGACTTCCGCCTCTAATTGGACCATGATGCCAGCCTCTATTGCTTGTTAAATTTTCTAACAAGCACATTCATGCTTTTCTCATGTCAGCCTTTATGCTTGGGAGGAGAGCTTTGTAAACATTTGCAAAACTACTTCGTTATTGTCCTTCGAAACTCTCCTTAAAACAGTTCTTTTCTGAAATGCCTACAAAAAAACTGAAATTGGTTAGGTAACTGATATGCGGAGACAACTGCCTGTCATGCTGACCAATGTTGTTTCATCCATCAGTTGTCCCCTCTTTTATACTTAATTTGTCAGCTCTTTGGGGCAGAGACTGCCTTTTTGTTCTGTTTGTACAGCCCCTAGCACAATGGGGTCCTAGTTCATGTCTAGGGCTCCTGGGCAGTACAGTAGTACAAATAAGTATGGATAGACAGAGCTATGGATGCGGCTATCTACAGATGTATAAATCTGTGCTGATCAGGATATCTTCTGTGGGTCTATGGGAATGATTGTGGAGAGTGAGAGCAGTCTGGGGTAGTATGTGGACTGGGTAAGAGCAGGGCAGCAGCCAGAGAGAAACCTGAAGGCCTAGAATGTGAAAGTACATGGTGACAGATGAGCTGGGAAGCAGATGCAGTATGGACTGTATCATCTGGAGGTGGAGGGGGCGCGGTGGAGAAAGGAAGCTTCCCCACTGGGTGACTCTAAAGTTAGACTGAATTTAGAAAGCGTATTTGGGGAGATGAACCCCCAATAACTGACATTGTGACCTTTACAGTGGGACTTGTCATTTCTGGTATTGACATCAATCCCATTTCTATCATGATGCAAGTGTAACTGGGTGACCAGCTGAACTGATGGCAGCTAAGATAACTTCCCCCTAGTAATACTGGGAGGGAATTGAGAGCAGAGTCACTTTGTGGTGGATGATTCATCCAGAAATGCTAAGAAACTTTGGGGGGGGGGGAAAGGCCACCAACATGCCAGGTTGCTTCTGCTCACACTGGGTGGCCCAGCATCAGGCCCTGTTTGTGGCTGATATCAGAGCAATCGGTACATTGGATTGGCAGTTGGGGGAGTTGCTGTGTGATGGAATTATAGGCATCTGTAGCCACGTGCTAAACCAAAGGGGAGTTGGAGCTGGCAGGTTCTCTCAATCCATCCCACAAAAGCCAATTAAAAAGCCCTTGAGATGAAAGTCTAAGTGTTCTGTCTGCTACAGCTTCAGATGAGGAAATAAATCCAGCTGCAGCGGCAGCAGGAGGCTCCTTTCAAGAATCCCTAGCTCAGGCTGATTTAGAACCTGCAGCCACCAGCATTTTGGGAAGCATGCTGGGGGTTATTTAAACAGTCTGTGATGTTCACTGGATACTCGTAGCTGACCAAAGCAGCTCCATTTATAATTAATCAGGAATTCCCTTCTGTTTTCTCTATACAACCGGCTGTAGCATCTGTTCGTGGTTAAACTTTGAAATTGTGCACTATTTAATATACAAATAATTGTTACATATGATCACTGATGGAAATCCAGTCATGAGATTTTAGCTTCCAGAGGGAACAAAAATGTGGCATTTTTTTTCTTTATCACCCCATCTGATCCAGAACCTGAAAGCCACCACCTGGCCACAGGAAGGGCGGGGGGGGGGGGGGGGGGGGGGGGGGAGGGAAGAAGAGGGGAATGCTTTCTTTGTATTCAGGAATCTTCTAACGCAAGACAAACAAATGGCGGTTTGGGAAACAGTTTAGGACAGGAAGTGAAGAATAATCTCATATCCAATTAAAATTGCAAGGGGAAATATCTTAGTTGGCAGAATGCAATTGCTCGAGTTGGAATTTAGCCAGGCTGGTATGGGCCGTTGCCAGAGGCAAACTAACAGACTTGATGGATCAGCTGTCTGATCTGGTATGGCAAATTCTGCCCAATGTTTCTTAGAAAGAGAAAGAAATGCAGTCAGCAATGATCTTCCTATTCAGATGGTGCTTGAGTTACTTAATTAGCTAATTGGACCTTTTGCAAGCAAAGGAGGAAAAACATCTGGTAGAGCTACCCTCTCATAAATCTTGAACGCTTCACGTGGTGGCTGGAGATTGAAGGCAGCACATGAGCAGAGGCAGAATTCACTACCACCTGACCCTTGCCAGATTAGATGTTGCATAGGCAGAATAAAGCAACTCAGGAAGAAAATTGACCCTCATTGTAAGTACATCCTTTAGCTAGAGACACTTTTGGCATCTCAAGCAACTGTGGGGTTAGCTGCTGGGAAATGTTTGTGGCCGCTGTAGAGAAATGCATCATCTCACTGCTAATTCAATAGTACATACAATATTGCATGCATGTTAATAGCCTTCACATGCCTTACAATTGTGGCTAAAGCCCATAGTCCTTAATGAGGAAAATCTACCTTTCAGGTCAACCGGGATTTTGCTTGAGTAAAGACTTGAGGTAAAATCTTGCCCCTGGTGAAGCCAGTGGCAAAACCTCCAGTGACTTCAGTAGAGCCAGGATTTTATTCTTCATGCTTTTCATCCACACAATGTAAGCCGAGCCTGCAATTTGAGAGCTGAATGAGAAGTTCCTGCTCCTTCTCATCTCCACAGTGTTCGTTGCCATTGCATGTAGACAGCATATGGGTTTCTCTCCATGTCCAGAATAGAATCTGCATTCTTCACCATGCCCTCGTGTTACTTGTCGCCATCATCCTGAGCGGCTTCTCTGCGGAGTTGGAATATAAGAAACCATAGTTGGGTCATACACCTCTACCCCGATATAATGTGACCCAATATAACACAAATTCGGATATAATGCATAAAGCAATGCTCCGGGGGTGGGAGGTGCAGATTAAAGCAAGTTCGATAGAACGCGGTTTCACCTATAACGCGGTAAGATTTTTTTTTTGGCTCCCGAGGACAGCGTTGTATCAAGGTAGAGGGATACTATACCCCTGTTATTGGAGAAGTTCTATAAAGAGAGGCTCTTGCCTCATCAATTTTGTGTCATTCCATCAAAATATTCATTGCTTCATTTCAGGTGATTTTGAACACACCCTCTGCCTGAATTGGTTTTGGGAAATGTGGACAAATTGCAATTTATTGCTTCAAAGCCTCCATGAAATCCTGGATGTTTTCATGGAGAAACCAGCTTTGCTGAAAACGGGGGCCATTTCCCATTTTAAAAAAATCTTGTGCCCTTGTGAAGTATCTGATGGCAACAAGCCCATTTTTCAATTTCATAAAGAAATACCAAAAATGAGGAGTTCTGTATCCCGATATGCTGATCCACTTCACAGGGAACTTTTCCCACTACAGAACTGGTACAGATCCTGGAACCTGTACAGGGTCTAGGTACAGGTAGAATAACATAACACCCTTTCTAATGCCACACTATGTTTTAGATGAAGAAAACTGATAAGTGAAATCCATGGTAGAGCTAGGAAAGCACACACAGGAAATCAAACTTTGAACAGTCCTGTGTTTGCCTTGAAGCAGACTAGAATGTCTGATTAGTCCCTTGATTATTGCTTTGTTTAAGTTTATTCTGGCTACATACAGGCAATACTGAGTTAGTACCGGGATTTTGGTTGTTTAAAAGTGAATACACAGTCGTGGTAATCCAATTGCTCAGTTAGTTGACTGTATCCAAAACTCACCCAGTCTATGAAATGTTATTTGTTAATCTCCAGTGAGGGGCAATAGACTGTGGTAGCTCTACACAGCTGTAGTTCATGCTCCTGAGCACATGGCTGTAAGCAAGGGATAGGGTTGGGAGCATGAACTTACTTCACTCAACATGGAAAAACCTGTAGCTCCTTTAAAACAGATCATAATAATATAAATTCAAGTACGAGTCTTGCATTATTGCAACACATTAGTCTTGCTCACAAACAACCTACCATCCTTTATTTTAAGGGACTGTCTTTATTTTAAACTGGTTGTTTCTTCTCCCAGGTGAAGTCAATTTACATTTCTCCCTGACCTTTACTTTACAATAAGAAGGGCTATTTTTTGCTCTGTTGGTTCTCTTATCTCTTCCCGAGAGCCGTTCTCCACATTGCCTCAGCGGATGGTGCAGGATATCTCTGAAATTCTAAGAGATAAAGAAATTGAGGGTCGGCTCCTCAATTGACATCTGAGCTGCATTGAAGTCTGTGAAGTTAGACCAATTTACACCAGCAGAAGATCTGGTGCCTGACCTCGTACTCCTAAGCTTGGGATCATAATGTGCACATTCTTGGTTTGGGGGGTTCTTCCTGGATCTTAGCACTTTAGTATTTTTTATCAGAGGCTCTGAAAGAACTTTGCAGAAAATTAATCAACTGGGGTGAGCCAAGTAAGTCGGTATTATTATTATTATTATTATTTTATTCCCATTTTAGGTATAGAGAAAGTGGCCTACAAAGAGGCTAATATTCTCTCAAGGTCACTCTGTAAATCAATGGGAGAATCAGGAATTTAGCTTAGGAGTCCTTATTCCAAATCACCTCCTCTCTCCAATAAGCAATAGTTCCTCTTTCACTTTTCTTCAGAAATCTGTGCAAAACAGGTTCCACAAGCAAGTCTCCCAAATAGCCTATTCCTTATAATGCAGGCTATGCTTTTTCTTTGCTACTTAATAATTTATTGCTGTATTAGTTAGTGTCATAGAAATGTAGGACTGGAGGAGACCTTGAGAGGTCATCTAGTCCAGTCCCCTGCACTCGTGGCAGGACTAAGTATGAACTAGCTAGACCATCCCTGACAGGTGCTTGTCTAACCTGTTCTTAAAAACCTCCAATAACAGAGATTTCCCTAGCTAACTTGTTCCAGTGTTTAACTATTCTTACAGTTATGAAGCTTTTCCTAATGTCGAACCTAAATCTCCCTTGCTGCAATTTAAGCCCATTGCTGCTTGTTGTCCTGTCCTCCGTGATTAAGGAGAACATCTCACCCTCCTCTTCATAACAACCTTTTACATATTTTAAGATTATGTCCCCCCACCTCAGTCTTCTCTTATCCAGACTGAACAAACCATATTTGTTTAAATCTTTCCTTGATGTAGGTCATGTTTTCTAGACCTTTACTCTTTGTTGTTCTCTGGACTTTCTTCAATTTGTCCACATCTTCCCTGAAGTGTGATGCCCAGAACTGGACACAATACTCCAGATGAGGCCTTATCAGTGCTGAGTAGAGTGGAAGAATTACTTCTTGTGTCTTGCTTACAACACTCCTGCCAATAATCCCAGAATGATATTCACTTTTTTTTTTGTAGCAGCATTACATTGTTGACTCACATATAGTTTGTGAAACACTATAACTCCTAGATCCCTTTCTGCAGGACTCCTTCCTAGGAAGTCTTTTCCCATTTTGTATTTGTGCAATTGATTATTCCTTTCTAAGTGTGGTACTTTTCATTTGTTCTTATTGAATTTTTGTCCTATTTGTTTCAGACCATTTCTCGAATTTGTTACAGTGATATTGAATTCTAATCCCATCTTCCAAAGTGGCTGCAACCCCTCCCAACTTGGTATCAACTCTATAAGTGTGCTGTCTGTGCCATTGTCCAAATCATTTATGAAGATACTGAATAGAACGGGACAGATCCAGAACAGATTCCTGCTGTACCCCACTTGATTATACCATTCCAGCTTGACTGTGAACCATTGATAACTAAACTGAGTGTGGTTTTCCAACCATTTGTGCACTCCGCTTATAGCAGGGTCATCTAGACTGTTTTTTCTTAATTTGTTTTATGAGAAGGTCATGTGAGACAATATCAAAAATCTTACTGAAGATATCACATCTACTGCTTCTCCCTATCCACAAGTCATATCACCCTGTTAAAGAAGAATATTAGGTTGGTTTGACAAGATTTGTTCTTGACAAATTCATGCTGACTGTTATTTATCACTTTATCTAGGTGCTAACAAATTGTTTATTTGCTCCATTATCTTTCCAGGTACTGAAGTCAAGATCGATCAGATCTATTGCTTCCATTGGGATCATCTAGTCTGGTCTCCTGTATAACACAGGCCATAGAACTTCTCCAAAATAGGCTCAAGCATGTTTCTTAATGGAATACTCTGGAGACTAGGAAGCCTTCTGAGATCACATTTCATGTGATGCAATGATCCAATGCAATGTCATATGTACGTGACAGCAAATCCCCACAGAAAGAGTATGGTTGGGTTTTTTCTTGCTTGTGGAGGAGAAGGTCTGACAAATCTCTAACACCCTCAGTACCACCCAGCTTTTAGCTCAGAAGGGCTGCATATGACTCTGCTTTTCCACACTGCTCCATAACCATCCAGGGCAATGGCTGTAGAACAGTGTGAGACCTTGCTTTTTACAAAGGGTGTGCCTTCACCACAGAGTTATCCCAGGTGATGGCACCTGGGTAAGCCTCGTCCAGGTATGAGCAGCTGGACCGCAAAGCCCATCCTGAGTTACTTTTTCCTCACCAGTACCGTGTGTGTGACACACACACTCTCTCTCTCTTCTGGAGGTATATCCCCTGGAATCTTTGTGCTGCAGTATGCTGAGCCACTCTGTGATTCTTTCCCAATGAACTGTGGGAGAACTTTCCTATCCCTTCTGGGAAGGCATTAGAGGACTATCAGCACTCAAATGATTTAGCTTGTTACCACTCTGCAGAGTGGTCAAGTTCCAGCCCAAGTGAAATTGAAATCCAGGCTCTAACCCACAGCTGCAGCCAGGCCAGCCAGCTTGGGTTGAAAGCACCATTAAACCCAGATGAGAGGGTTTTGTGTATGGAAGGTGGGGCAGTTGGAGGCAACACTGGAGTAAGAGCACTGGCTAACTCTATATCTTCACAGCATTCTAATGTGTTTGGCCACATTCCCAGCATGCCCAAGACTCACATAAGCAAGTAATGGAAATCTTCTATTTGGCAGTGTAGAGCACATGAACCAACCCAAAGAAACATCTTCCTTTTTAAAGGAGCCATATCCACAGTGTTGCATAATTTTAATTAGATAGTATTATATTAGCATGGATAAAGGACCCCTTTGTACTTAAGGAGCAGACAGATTGTTTAGCTGCAAACAGCCGTGGCTGGAAACTGATAGCAGGCGTTCCACTGCTTGGCGTATCTCTCACTGCAGATCATAAAGGATTAATTGAAATTATAGAAAGCTGAAAATATGCCCAAGGTGAACATTGAGCTACACGGAATGGCACTGAGTAGCATTCAAAGTGCTATTTTCTGTGGCTTGGGGCTGGGAGCTTCCACATACTGCGCATCAAATTGGGCATAGAAACTAGCAGAGCTAAGGCTTAAGCATGTTTTGTTAGTTTTTTTTATTTTTAACTCCGCTCAGAATTGTATCTGGCATCTAGACTTGACTCGGCAAAACTACACAGTTGCTTTTCAAACCCATAGAATACCAAACAAATATACCTGGAACTAATTTTCTAACTGATGGCTTTTCCTCTCTTCCTCACTCCTCCTGGCCCATTTGCAACATTTGTTAGAATGGTTCCTTTCTCTTCTTTTCCTTTCCTCCCCACCTCTACATAAGCCTTTAAATTTCTGTTTCCAAGACATGTCTAGCATCCAGAGTGCTTAGGTACCAAGGTTTCTTTTAATAACCATTGACAGTCTAAATTAGATGTATGGATGACCTGGAATGCTTTATGTTGTGAAAGGAGTCAGATGCCTTGCAGGCACATTGAGAAGAGGGTTGCAGCCTGTCTCCACTCCACTGCGCCTCACTCACTCCTATAAGGACATTTGGGTCATCCTTGGGCTCCAACCCCTGCACTTCGTAGGAATTTTTATTACCCCAATCCCAGTCTAATCTGTGCTAAATCTCTTGAGTGATAGCACCTCCACCTCCTCTGCAGGGACTCTGCTCCTTGGCCTGAGTGTAGTATTCTCATCTGAATATCTAGAATGTTTAGTGAGTTCAAGGGTGAGGCTAGTTGAAGAGAAGGGACAGCACCTTTTTTTTTTTATTATGATTGTTGCTGACAGTATCAGCAGCTAGCTCAGCCTGAGTCAACTCAGGCTTCTGGAAACCGCTAGTACAAACTAAGAACTAGGACATCCTGTGCCACCATATGTTTGAGTCCTAGTTTTCTGCCTGGGCTGCTGTAGAGACAGCACAACAATGCAATTCCCTTTACACTGGGCAGATAATAGAATCACAAGCTAGCCCAGACTATGCCATATGTATTTAGGGGCTTTGGGATTTTTGTATATAGGGGATATCTGTTTCAGCTGAGGTGGCTGAGACCTAATTCGGTTTTTCAAGAACATGCAGAAACAATAGAGGTTCTGTAACACAGCCAGCAACAACAAATAACTAAGGGGATGATTCTGATATCATTTACACTCAGTGTAACTTGATTGACTTCTGTGGGGATTACTCCTGATGTACACCAGCTCTACTGAGAGTAGAATCAGGTCATAGGACTCCAGGCTTTATATTTCTGATGAATGTCTTATTCTTTTCCCCCCTCACTGTACTGCGCATGAGCATGGGCAGCTATTCTTCACAAAATAACTAGGTGTGCCCTTTTTGCTTTTTCTAATTCCAAAATACCCCCAGGCACCAGTCCACCTTCTGGAAGAATATCTTACAAAACCCCAAGAAAACTTTTGTAAAGAATTACCGCAGTTTGAGAGAGAGCAGCTGCTTCAGGGTAAGAGGGAGATGCATTTACAGAGCTGAGAAGGGGTTTAGGATTGGACTAGCAGAGTGTGCAGCATGGCTGGAGTGAGGCATGTTGGCAGAGCTGCAGGGAATTTCAAGGGTTGGAAGGACAGGGTTGCATTGATTGCCACAGCCCTTGGCACTATGGAACTGGAAAAGCAGGGTGTGCTGCAGGGCAAGATTGAGATTCCATTACCACCTCAGGGCTGGGCTGTACAGTGCTAATGAGCACAAAATAAATAGCAATCTTAGCATTAACACAGCTGAGTGAGAAATGCATCTAGGCCAGAGGTTCTCAAACTTTAACAACCCGAGGACTCCCATGTTTTAAATTTTTTTCATGGATGCCCCACCCCCACTCCACCCTTCCCCCAAGGCCCCACCCTACCTCTTCCTGCCACCACTCAACCCCTGACCCTCCTCTTCATGCCTCTTCCCACCTTCTCCCCATAAGACGCCCCATCCCTGCTCCTCCCTCTCAGGTGCCTCCTGCATGCTGCGGAACAGCTGTTCCCCAGCATGCAGGAGGCACTGGGAGGGGGAGGAGTTGATCAGCAGGGCACGCGGACCCCCTGGTGTACTCTCGCAGACCCCAGTTTGAAAAAAGCTGATGTAGGCCAAATAATGCCTAAAATCCTTCTTTCCACAAACACTGAATTTACCAACAAACTTCAGCCCTGAACTCCAGATATTCATAATTGCTCCTGATTTGAAAACTAGAAGTGCTAAATTCCTGCCATGTACCATTTTTTATAGCTGAGACATAAACCCCTTGAAAATATTGGCTTACAGTGAAATACTGACTTCACTGTTTAAGCATGGATAGATTTCTTCTGCATGTACTAACAAATGACTCTTTGTGGGTGTTATATATTAATATCTCTGTGAGTAAGTAGCCATTGCTTGTGTCAAAGTGTGGAACCCAGCTAGAAAGCCTTGCCTTTAAATAACGGTTTTATTGTTTGCAGGCAGGATAAGGGAATTGGATTCTAAAGAGCAGAGATTATAAAAAAAAATGCAACAGCTAAGGGCTTGATTCTCCCCTCACATGCTCTAGTTTTACACCAGTGTCACTCTATTGACGTCAGCAGTGTTACGCCTGATTTACACCAGTGTAAGCAAGAGACTCATGACTGGAGGACTCTGTGTTCCAAAGAAAGCCAAATTCAATTACCCACAATTAACGATTTATTATTTGAGCTCCTCAGGCTGAGAGGAGATGAGAAATCCCAAACAAACAAATATATTATTTATCACAGCTGCATTTGTGCATAGCTACCAGCGAGGGCAGTGATTTCACGTCACCTTTGCCACCCTGGTGTGGTGAAGGTCAAAACAAAAGCTTGGTTTATGACTTTCATAATCAAACTTCCAGATGAATGACCACTGAATCTCTCAGGGACAATATAAAGACAGGACCAGCATCTCCTGCTTGCAGCAAGGAAGAGAATTCACTGTTTGTCACACAGGGCTTGGCGTTCCCTGTTCATAACCTCTCAGAGCCATGTAAGAGTTTTTTATAGCAGCAACAAGATGTTTTTTTTTGTTTTTGTTTTTTGTATTTTTTTTTGTAATCTGTCATATCCCTCTTTTGTGGCTGTTCCACTCAGTAGATGACAGCCTACTATTTTTGTCAGCTAAATGAGCTGTTCCTCTAGCTCAAATGGTAGCTTTCCCTGCTAGTGTGTAGTCCAGTTGGTGGCTGGGGGTGCAGGGATGGGGATGGTGATCATTACAGGTGCATTTTAGACATTATGGGCCAGATTTTTAAAAACTCCATTCATATTTAGGTTGCTAAATAAGGGTCAGAATTTCAAAAGGGCTTAGTACCCAATGGGCATTCAATATGAAAATCTAGCCACACATTTTTGTGCCCAAATGGGAGCTGAACTTTTGAAAATCTGGCCTTGAATTTAGTCACAGAGCTCTTTTGAAAACATAGAAATGTAGGCCTGGAAGGGACCTCAAGAGGTCATCAAGTACAGCCTGCTGCACTGAGGTAGGACCAAGTAAACCTTGACCATCCCTGCCACACATTTGTCTAACAGGTTCTTTGAAACCTCTAATGAGGATTTCACAACCTTTCTTGGTAAACTATTGAAGTATTAAATTATTCATATAGTTAAGTACATTTTTCCTAATATCTAACTTAAATCTCCTTTGCTGCAGATTAAGCCCATTACTACTTGTCCTACATTGGCATGGAGTACAATTGATCACCATATTTTTTATAACAGCCTTTAACATATTTGAAGACTTATCAGGTCCACCCTCAGTCTTCCTTTCTCAAGACTAAACATGCCTGGTTTTTTAACCTTTTCTCATAGGTCAGGTTTTCTAAACCTTTATCATGTTTATTGCTCTCTCCAATTTGGCCAAATCTTTCCTAAAGTGTGGCACCCAAAGCTGGACACAGTTCTCCAGGTGAGGCCTCACCAGGGCTGAGTGGAGTGGGACAGTTACCTCCCATGTCTTACGTACAGTACTCCTGTTAATACATCCCATAATATTAGCCTTTATTGCAACTGCATCATTGTTAGCTCTCATTCAATTTGTGATGCACTATAACCCCCACATCCTTTTCTGCTGTACTACTGCATAGCCATTTATTTTCCATTTTGTATTTGGGCAGTTGATTTTTTTTTCCCCCTTCCTAGGTATAGTACTTTGCACTTACCTCTATTGAAGATAACCTTGATGGTTTGAAACATCTCTCCAATTTATCTAGTCATTTTAAATTCTATTCCTGTCCTCCAAAGTGTTAGTTACCCCTTCGGTCTTGGTGTAATCTGCAACTTTTATAAGCACATCACTCCATTATCCAAGTCAATGAAAACATTGACTAGTACCAGACCCAGGACAGACCCCTGCAGGACCCCTGGATACATCCTCCTAGGTTGACAATGAGCCATTGATAACTTTTGGGTTACTGTTCCCCCTCCCCCCCCACCCCCACCAGTTGTGAACCTACCTTTATAGTATATTCACCTGGACCACATTTCCCTAGTTTGCTTGTGAGAATGTCTTGAAGGAATGTGTCAAAAGCCTTACTAAAAATCAAGATATATAATGTTGACAGTTTTCCCCGCCATCCACTAAGCCAGTAACCCTGTCCAAGAAGGACATTAGATTGGTCTGACATGGTTTGTTCTCGATAAATTCATGTTGGCTATTCCTATCACCCTGTTCTCTAGGTGTTTACAAATAGATTGTTTAATAATTTGTTCCAGTTCTCTTAGTTTGTTAAAATCTATTCTTCTGAAGTCCATTTTCCTTACTTTGCTGCTGTTACTCCTTCCATCATCCTATTGGTATTAGTTTTGCTTTGTACTACAGTACCCAGAAGTCACCTACTACAGGACAGGCCCAACAAAGAAAATAACAGAACGCCACTAGCCGTCACCTTCAGCCCCCAACTAAAACCTCTCTAGCACATCATCAAAGAGCTACAACCTATCCTGAAAGATCCCTCACACACAGCTCTTGGGAGACAGACCAGTCCTCGCTTACAGATAGCCCCCCAACCTGAAGCAAATACTCACTAGCAACCACACAACAAAAACACTAACTCAGGAACCTATCCTTGCAACAAAGCCCGATGCCAACTCTGTCCACATATCTATTCAAGTGACACCACCGTAGCACTTAATCACATCAGCCACGCCATCTGGGGCTCATTCACCTGCACATCTACCAATGTGATATATGCCACCATGTGCCAGCAATACCCCTCTCCCATGTACATTGGCCAAACCGGACAGTCTCCACGCAAAAGAATAAATGGACACAAAGCTGACATCAGGAATCATAACATTCAAAAACCAGTAGGAGAACACTTCAACCTCTCTGGTCACTCAGTAACAGGCTTAAAGGTGGCAATTTTGCAACAGAAAAGCTTCAAAAACAGACTCCAACAAGAAACTGCTGAACTAGAATGAATTTGCAAACTAGATACCATTAACTTGGGCTTGAATAGAGACTGGGAGTGGCTGGGTCATTACACAAATTGAATCTATTTCCCCATGTTAAGTATCCTCACACCTTGTCAACTGTCTGGAATGGGCCATCTTGAATATTACTACAAAAGTTTTTTTTTCTCCTGCTGATAATAGCTCATCTTAATTAATTAGCCTCTTAGAGTTGGTATGGCAACTTCCACCTTTTCATGTTTGTGTGTGTGTGTGTATATATATCTTCTATATGTTCACTTCTATGCATCTGATGAAGTGGACTGTAGCCCACAAAAGCTTATACTCAAATTTTTTAGCCCTGGTCTACACTGGGGGGAGGGGGGTTGACCTAAGATACGCAACTTCAGCTATGCAAATAGGTGAAATTGGCGAATCTTAAGTCGACTTACCTGGCCGTGAGGACGTCAGCAAGTCGATCGCTGCCGCTCCCCTGTCGACTCTGCTTCCACCTCTCACGAGCTGGAGTTCTGGAGTCAACGAGGAGCACATTCGGGGATCGATCTGTACCCGCCAATGCAGCAGGTAGCGAAGACCTGCCCTTAGTCTCTAAGGTGCCACAAGTACTCCTGTTCTTTTTAGAAAGTGAAAGAGAGTCCCTGTCTCAAAGAGCTAGTGTTTTTAATGTTTCCTGGTAATTAGGAGGAAACTTTCCCTGGGAGCCAGTTGTTCCAGATGTGCTCTAGTCCAAACAGGAATAAATTCAGGGAAGTCCAATGGCCTGAGTTATACAGGAGGTCAGATTAGATCGCAATAGTTCATTGTCTTATCTGTGAATTTCATAATTGCCTGCTACCATGTTTCTTAGACCTTGCTTTGAGGCAGCTGTTGCTGCTACTGTCAGTCAGGATCATGGACTAGATGGGCCCTGGTCTGATCGAATCTGGCAATTTCTGTGTTTCTTAGAGTGCCAGGTCTCCTCTGCATAACATCAAACATCCTCATGAAGTTTGCAGAAATGTCAGTAGTTAGGAAAGTCCAGTGGTAGGATATGAGAATGACAAGAGTATGGAGACCCCAGCATGAGAGTGAATGTAAAACTCTACCCAGCAGGAGAAACTGGAGGAAAACAATCATGCAAGCTGACTCTTCAAATGCATCTTCAGTCTGGGAAAATAGAATCAATTAAGTTTTTCCAGCAAGACTCTAGTATGTCTAATGATAAACTTAAAAAGGCCAGCTTAATGAAATGTCACACAAATGCTGGCTGGAACAACTTTGTACCCTATCTGCCAAGCAGAGCTGTACCTGATGGAGGAAAAATTACAGGGGGGATACATAAGTGAGTTCTAGCATCCTTATCCCTGCTGTAAGGATAAAAATGCCATTAAAATCCGTAGTGTTATACCAGAAGTTTAAACAGCAGCAGCCAAAAAATAGGGTCTAGGGAATTAATAGGAGCCAGTCTGCCCATGTGAATGGGACCTTTATTTTGTTTTATTTCCTTTATTGGTTAGAGTGGAGAGGTTGAGAGTCAGGACTTCTGATTTCTATTCCCAGCTCTGCCACTGACTGAATCTGTGACCTTGGGCAAGTAACTTCGCTTATTTGTGCCTCAATTTCCTATCTTTAAAATGACATGCAATATCTGCCAATCTCATTGGGGCAGTGAAAGGCTTGACTAAAGACCTTTGAGATTCTTGGATTGAAGTGCCCCTAGCATTGTTGCCATCATTGGGGTGAAGTATAGGATCAAAGTATTAAGAGATTTATTATTAATTATTTGTGTTACAGTACTGTCTACAGGCCAAGACCAATATCAGGGTCCCATTGTGCCGGGCGCTGTAGAGACACATGGTAAAAGACTGTCCCTGCACCAGAGAGCTTGCAGTCTAAATAGACCAGACCGACAAAGTAAGTCCTATTACCCACATTTTACAGATGAGGAAGTGAAGCACAGAGATGAAGCGACTTGCTCAAGGTAATATAGGAATTCTTTAGCAGAGCTGGGTATTGAATCCGGATTTCACGAGGTCCCACTCCGGTGTCTTAATTGCGAGACCATGCTTCCTTTAGAGATGGGCGAAGAAACAAACCAACACTTAGATTACTGAGTCTATACACATTCAAGCACAGGATACAGCCCCCTGCTAGACGATGTGCTTTATGATTATTATATTCCCAGTGCTATCCAGATAATAATGCTTGTATCTTCACAGGAAAGCACTTAAAATACGCACATTCATTTCCAAGGAAGGGTGGTCTTGTGGGTAAAGCACTGGACGGGGCCTCATGAGATGGGGCCTCAGTTCCAGCCTCTGCCACACCCTCCATGTGTGATCTGGGGTGAGACGCTTCATCTCTCTGTTCCCCATCTGCAAAATGGTGATACTAATTCCCTACCTCATTGGGGATGGTCTGAGGGCAAATTCATTAATGTGTGAGATACTATATTAAATACTGTAGTGATGTGGGTTGTGTAAGGATCTAGAGCAGAGATTGACAAAGGGAATTTAGGTGCACAAATCATTGAAATTTAATTGGTGCTGGGCCCCTCTGAAAAATTTCCTTGCATAGATAGATTCAATAGATGCGACTTTATTTCTAGTCTGCCCTCAATCTCCTAAACTGGCTCTGACAATACACAGTGTGATGGCAAAATGTGTCTCGCAGCTTCATTCTCCAGCTGGAAAATTTAACATACAGTAACTGGCCATTCTACACATAAACTGCATCATGTTTTAATCTTACCCTAAAATCAAATTCTTTAAACATAATTCCCTCAGGACAGGAAACTAACTCTGAATACATTTTGTTTGACGACCCTGTCAACCTGCCTTAAAAAAAAAAAAATCTCTTATTTAGAATGCATAATGCAAACATCTCATCTTCTAAACAAGAATGTAGGACACATTTCCGGGTAGGATGAAAAGAAAATGAGAAAAAAGAATAAGAATCTGAAATCTCTAGTAAGGTAAATGCAATGTCAGAATGGAAGGTATTTCTAATGAGATTCATGTAAATACAAATATAAACATACTTTGCTGCACAAATCACATAAATGCAGGTACATAGCACTAAAAGGAATGACAACAACAAAAAAGACACAGTGATGAATATATTTTACTCTTTCCCTTGGCTTCTTGTATAGGATTTTTGTCAGAGTTTGGTACAATATATGGTCTTCTCTTGCTAATTGCTCGTAATAAACAAATCACATTCATACTGATCAACATTTTCAAACTTGGGAGCCTGATATTTGCCACCTAGAGAAAAGCAGCCTGGTGTTTACCTGCACACAGCTCCTATTGCCTTCAGTAGAGCTTCTGGTTGCTCAGCACTTCTGCAATCAGGCCACTTCTATTTAGGTGCCTGAATATGGATGTAGGAGCCAACCTTCATGCACTCAGGTTGGAACATTTTGGCCATTGGGATTTTCAAAAGCATCTTTATGAGTTAGGGGCACGAGGTCCATTGACTTTCATTGACTTGTGCCCCTAACTCACTTAGGAGCTTTTGGAAATGTCAGCAGTAGCTACTGGCATGGAAATTGCTCACAGGATCTGGAACACTTTACTGTCCCTTGCAAGCAGCTGCTGAATTCTGCCCAGGTAATTACCACTGCAAGTTGGACAGCTGTCTGATGGCCTCTGTGAAATGAGTTATTGGTTTTGATCCAGTGTCCATTTCACACACACACACCATCTCATTTAGTGCTAATTTGCTTATGGTCAAAGTTTCAAAACAGAGGCCAATAATAGACTGGGCTATGGAGGCTGAGCCATTTTCTCATGTTAGCGGTTTGTCCACAGAAAAGCTGGTATAACACCATGAAAAGTGTGTCGGGTTGTCTCCTCTTAAAATAACTTAAGTGGTGCATATATCTTGTGCTGAAGTTCTGTCTAGGAGTTAATTATACAAAATGAGGTGACCCTCTAGGTCAATAGCATCTTCAGTGTGTATTTTTCTCTAATACCAAATGCATTAACCACAATAAAAGCTAGCTGTTGGGTGAAATCTACTTGAAAGAGGTGTAGTCAGTTCTGAAGATGCCCTGCATGCTGTAACATGAGAATAAAGTCACTTTAATTTTTTTTAAAGGGGTAATGTAAAAGCTATCCAGTAAAGCTAAAGAAAACACAAGTGATAGCTGCATTTTACAAAAGCAACAGAGGGTCCTGTGGCACCTTTGAGACTAACAGACTTGCATCTGAAGAAGTGAGGTTCTGACCCATGAAAGCTTATGCTCCCAGTACTTCTGTTAGTCTTAAAGGTGCCACAGGACCCTCTGTTGCTTTTTACAGATTCAGACTAACACGGCTACCCCTCTGATACCTGCATTTTACAGACGATATTCTAGATCCTTATGGAATAGTTTCTATGGAATGCTTATCAGAAGGTGGCTCTTCAGATACACATTTGATCTGATTATTGCTACTTCCTACTCACCTTAGTTAAAGGGATCTTCCAAATTCCAGCAAGGACCTAGAAAGCTGAAATAAGGTATGCCTGTGGAAAGCAGGGCTTAGACAATTGGCCCTGAAATAATATTTTATGTAACTGAATTTCATGAATTTTTGTGTTCAGTAGAGGCCTACTCCAAAACCCACTGAAATCATCATTTATTTGGCGGTATTGCTTAGAGACTCCAGTCTGAGATTATGGCTCTATTGTGCTAAGTGCTCGATGCACATAGGAAAAATGTCTCCCCCTCTTTCCCCCCTCCCCTGAAATTGCTTCCAGGCTAAGTATATGAGACACGATAGAGTACTACAAAAAGATGGTGATAAATCAAGGTAGCAGTGAGATAATTATTAGTGTAATAAGTAGCAGCTCTAATTAGATTAACACATTCATATTCATAGATTTTTAAGGCCAGAAGGGCCCATAGTGCTCATTTAGTTTGACCTCATGCGTAACACACATCATAGGAGTTTCGCGTATTAATTCCTCCTTCAAGTTCAATAGCTGCACTTGAACTGGAGCTGGGCAAGAAATGGTAGTTGTGTCCATGACTGGATGCCAAATAACAGCCGGACACCATGAGTGAGAGCCCCCTCCCCCAGTGGTCACGCTTTGTTTACATTTTGCAAATTAGCGCTACTGAGAATTAAACCAGGACTTTCCTGATCTGTAAGCAGCAATTCTACCAGGTGAGACAAGAGCCGAGTTGGCAGGAGCTTTGTGGATCTTGTCTCAGCTGGAGATCACGTTTTACATGAGCTTGGATGAATCACACAGGATATCCCACTAGCTGGGAAAACAGTGTGGTGTTAATGTGGAGTTCAGAACACATAGACTTGTCTACATTAGGGATTTAGGCAGCTGTGTAAATACATGAATGCAAACCCCATTGTGGTTACCTTGCAGGGGTGTAAATCAGGGCTTCCACTAGTGCAGCTTACTCCAGTTTGTACCTACACTAGTGCAAGAAATATCACCTAATCTAGAAAAGCCCCTAGTATAAAGTTTCCACATTTCCCACAGCCTCTTGCACTGAAAAGTCCTTTCCTTGATCTTCCTTTTTAGATGTATTTTTAACGCTAATAATTGAACACCTTGGCAAATGCTATAGCAGAATAGGCCAGGATAGTACAGTATTAATAGCAGCATTTAAATGCCACATTGTATTTTTATTTTATTTCTGCTCTTGGCAGCTGAAATAAAATATTCATTTTGTTATTCATTGTTTCATGGATGCAGAAAATAGAACTTTGTAAGAATATCTAGTCTGGGTGTTCCATTTCTCCCCCCAAGTGAGTAAAAATCTTCATTACAGGCTTATAAGAAAAGGACCATTCCCCCTGTTTTTTTAATTTGTATTTTCATCTGTAAGCCACTGACACCCACTCACCATCTGGCACAGCAAATAAAAGCTTCCACCAATAGCAGAATTGCAACCCCTTTATTCAACGATGGGTTTATTTCACTAACAAAAAGAGGCTAATATAAATTTAACAACATATAAACCTAGACAGTCAGTCCATCCATCCTTCTGGTTCCATCCCCTCAGTTCTCCTGGAGGCCCCTCACTCAATTAAGATGCTTGTTAGTCTTTTATCTATGGATCAGCTGATCTCTGGCCGCAGACTAATCACCTGGGTGGCAGCTAATTATTCACAGGTCAAGGTTAAACCCACTCCCTTAAAGGGCCAGCCCAGCGTGTGTCACCCTCCCATCGCCTACTAAATAAGAAACAGCCACAAAGTTTGTTTTCCCCAAGGAGTGGGCTGTGAACTACACTGTTAGTGAATGTTGCTGCAGCATGGCCTTTCCCACAAACACAATGGGACTGCTGACTGTCCCTGCCCTGCTTTCCTGAGTAGAGCTGATCTTGCCTCACCAGTAACAAATCTAGTTCTGTTTTTCAGCAAAGTTCATATGGAGTGATAATAATAATGATTGTGTGAAACTCAAAAGTCAAATCATCCCTGGGAACATCCAGCTTCAGAGAGAGTGGAGATAAAGGCAGACTGGCTCTTCCAGAAGCCACTGCAACAGTTACAGAAATCAGACCACATACAACCATGATCAAATAACATTACGGAGAAGAAATTCAAACTCTGAAAGCTAGGGAATTGTAGAGGCAATGCTGAGCTAATGCACTGAAATTATTCTCTTGTGTGTCTGCAGACTGCAGCCTCAAAAATCTGTTGTAAGATTCCCCATGTGATGGCTGCAAACACTAAGGCATAAGAGTTGATTAAAGAAGAGCTTAAGCCATTTGGGCCAACTGGTAGTCAATGCACAAATTCACATTTTCTTCAGTGATGCCAGGATTTGGACCTTAACCTTTAAAACGCTGAAGTCAAGGATGCTTCTCCCAGACACAGCATGAGTGTATGTGTCCCACACCTCCAGTGACAAAACCTTCCCCTACAAACATCACAGACCTTCCTGTGGGCGCAGGTCAAGCAAGCTCCTACTCTCCCAGCTGTCAGCCTGTCATACAAGTTCTAATAACCACTTCAGTCCCTTCCCACTGACATCAGAGAAGTGGCCTAACTCAGTTCCCTCCAGGCAGCTGCCCGGTGTTGCCTTTTGCAGCCCAGGCTGTTCCTGTTCAGTGGCTAGGTTCAGTCTCTTCTCTCTCGATGCAGCACCTTTCACCACCACTTTTTGAAATGCTTGTGCTTGTTTAAATTTATTACCCTCCCCCGGCTTCTCCTCTGCTCTTCCCAATATCTAAGGAAGCTTTGAGAAGAGCTGGGAGCGGAACCTGTCAACATTCCAAAGTCACAGCATATTCAAGTGTCAACAGGGGAACATTTACAGGCCTAAAATATACAGCCGGACCGGTGCTGCCTGCAAACCTGAAAGCAAAGCGATGAACTGTGCATCTGTTTTCCATCTAGGTGCCCATCTGACTGCTGTGCCAAGTAGCTGAGAAATATTAGATGTAGCAGCGGCTCATCTCCTCACTGCCCAGTGTATAATACAGATGGAGGGGGGAGCAGCGACAGCTCTGTCAGTAGCCTGCCCACACTCAGTTTGTTAGGAGTGCATTCTGCTTGTGACAAGAACAATAAAAGAGGGCAGGAGGAAGCTGATCTACTATTTTTAAACACCCGTCGAACGAGTCCTATTTATACTATTCAGAAGAGCTCATCAGCTCCATAGGGTTCCTAACCAGTCTGACAAATGTCAAAAAGAAGAATGGCAGATGTCAAGGGCAAGGACCAGGTCTGGTCAACTGCTGCATGAGCTTCACTAATCGGCTATGTGCATTGGCAGCATCCTATGGTCTTTGTCCAGTTTCAGTCAGTCCTTAGTCAGGCAAATGCCCCTTGAAATCAGTGAGCGTACAGCCCAGAGGAGTCTCTTCCATTTTAAAGAACCAGGCTTGTTCCAGAGTTAGTCCTCCTAACAAATGAAGAGCTGCTGATTCTACTCAATCAAGACCCTTTCTTCTCCCTTCTTCCATAGCGGGTTTGTTGGGGAGTCCTGTGAAGAGATCTACAACTATTCTGGGTGTTGGAAGAAGTGTAAACACAGATGTGTGCACATGGGTGTGGGTGTGTATGCACAAACAGGTCAGATATCCAAAACAAATCTGTAACTTTACGTTGTAAGCTCTTCGGGGCCGGTGATGGCCTTTTTCTTCCGGGCTTGTACAGCACCTACCACAGTGGGGTCTGATCCATTATTGGGGCCCCTATCTGCTATCACACTACAATAGGGTTACCATAATCCAGCAATCAAAAAAGAGGACGGGAGGAGCCCCACTCCCCACCCCCTGACAGCGTCCCCCAGAATTCCCGACCCATCTAAACCCCTCTGCTCCCTATCCCCTGACAGCTCCGATCCCTCTCCCCACTCCTGCCCCCTGACAGCCCCCCCAGAACTCCCAACCCCCCCCCTTGTCCCCTGACTGCCCCCACCTGGGACCCCTGCTCCTAACTGCCCTCCAGAACCCCACCCCCTACCTAAGCCTCCCTGTTCCTTGTCCCCTAACTGCCCCCTCCTAAACCCCCCCCCCAAATGCTCCCCAGGACCCTACCCCCTACCTGTACCCTGACTGCCCAAAACCTTATCCATACCCCCACCCCCAGAAAGCCCCCCCCGAACTCCCGCCCCCCCCCGTCTCTTGACTGCCCCCTCCAGAACCTTCCTGCCCCTTCTCCGACCCCCCTGCCCCCCTTGTTGTTGGCCTTTCTTCACCTAATGTCTGGTGAACTTGCTCAGAAATGGCCTGAGCTGCTGGGCAGCAGCGGGGGAGGAGCTCCAAACTGCCGGAGCCGATCTGCGATGCAGGGAGGGAGGAGGAGGAGCCCTCTCTGGCTGAGTGTCAGAGCCCCAAGTAAGTGACACCGGCCGGCCGGCAGCACTGTTAGCCGCACGTGCTCTGCATGGGGGGGAAGTCCGGACATTTACAAATTTCCCCCGGACGCTATTTTTAGCTTAAAAAGTCGGACATGTCCGGGGGAATCCGGACGAATGGTAACCCTACACTACAAATACTAAATAATAATAAAGAATGGTCTGGTTGGAGGCGTGTGCTGATCATATTTTTCATTAGTGAATGGGAGTAAAATTCCCTCCCTATGCAGCACAAGCCAAATGCACCACTTAAACTCTATTCTGAGAACTTGAGTGAGACTTAATTGGCAGATAAGCCATGTAGTGAAGCTCACATCCATACCAGACTTGATTTTCTGCACAGAGGTGAACTTCACTCTGAGTATTAGTATATCCTGGCTTCACCCTGTCTCCAGCTGGCCTCACTCAATGTCAGAGCTGCAGCAGCAAGCTCTAGGTCATCAGGCCCTTCTGGCCCTTCACCATTGAGCCTGCTGCCTAGATTTTGCCAGCAATAAATCGAGCCCTTAGATTTTATGTGCTGGAAGTGAACAGGATGATGGATTTCACAATGGTGAGTGGATTTTTTTCTTATGTATTCACTCCAATGGCCAGATTTGCTGAAGCATTATGCTCCCAGTCAATAGCACCCTTGTAGCTTGTTTGTTTAATTGATTGCAATGCTATGTCAACCTTCCGGTGCTGAAGCCTCAAATATTTGCAAACTGAAATACACATAATATTTGGCACGATTTGATCCTCATTGCAATACAGCTGCAGCTGCTGCAGTTTACACATTAGAGACTGGAGGACAGGAATCCAAATACACTAAATTAATTAGGGTTATGTCCATAGACTTTATTCAGTTCCATCAAGTTTGTGTAGAATTGTGTTTCCTGTTTCCTGAGGGCTCAAGCATGTTGGTTTACCAGAGCAGTTGTTTTCTGATTGCTCATCCATGGTATTAAAGGATGATGATTATGGGGCTCAGCAGAGGCAAATATTTGCTCTCGTGGTCTGAAGATTTCTCCTCTCTAGCGCCTCCTGTGAGTCTCACCTCTGATGCATTTGCCCCATGCAAACCAATATAACAAGAATCAGACTCTTTCTGCAAAGAGGCCAATGTTTTTGCAGTATCTGCCAAAAGATAGACACTAAGCATGGGTATCTGCCACTCAGTAATACAGCTATATTAACATGACCCACACTGTCTCATAAACAGAGCAGTGTTAAGAGCAACAGAGGGTCCTGTGGCACCTTTAAGACTAACAGAAGTATTGGGAGCATAAGCTTTCGTGGGTAAGAACCTCACTTCTTCAGATGCAAGAGCGGCTACCCCTCTGATACCAGAGCAGTGTTAGTTGGGGGTCATTGCTTGGATAACAGCCATTCAAGGTACTGAAAGGAAGCAGTGCTGTTGATTCACTATTGTGCATTCCTCTCTCAAAGTATAGTCAGCCTGTAATAAATGTTCTTTCATGCTGCAAGAAACATGCAAAGTTGTTAATTATTATTACTTTCATTAATTATGTTCCCCTGTGCCAGAGAAGGAGTGGGTAATTTATAAGGTGTTGTGGTGAAGAACTGATCAAAGGAAGCCAGTTTCCATCTCTTGACTATTTTCCATTCCCTCTGAGATTCCCCCACCAGATGTTAACCCAATAGGCCCCAGTCCCCCAAAGCACTGTGTAACTAGCATAAATCTGGAGCAGCTCCATAAGTTATTCCTGATTTACACCATTCTAACCAATGGTGGAATTTCACCCGTAAAAGCTTTTCTAATTTGCAAAGGCCTCACATGTTGCACAAGTATAGTCTAAAAGCCTGATCCACCCAGGGAAGTAAATCGGAATCTTTCCATTTATTTCATTGGATTTTGGATCCGGTCCTATGTCCAATATAGAGAATAATTAACCTTCCTTTACTGTTCACCTAAATTTCTGTTCCCTCTTGTCTGGTTGGTTTCCCTTTCCCAAGCCCTGTTTACAGCCATCCCCACAGTGAGTCTTTATTTGCCTATCCAGTTTTGAATCTTTCTGTTTTGTTAGCATTTACAGTTTCATTAGCCCTGATTCCTTTCTTACCTAATCACAGGATGTATAAATTATTCCTAAGGAGACCCATCCATTTAATCATCCAAATGAAAATGGTGTCTAAAGCGGGTGGAGGGAGTACTGGAGCCTTTCTGCTCTTAATGGAAGATCTAAGACTATAAGGCCAGATGCCCAGATGGTGAAAACTGGCACTTTGGAGTTTTGGTGATTGATACCAGCTGAAGATATGTCCTATGCCCTATAAACTGTTCCTTTATGCAGGGAGATATCAAATGGCCAAAGCCGCCAAAGCAGCAGACAGATGCACAGACAGAGAGAGAGTTTAAAAAGCACTTTTGCATTTTAAACCCTCCATGGCTCAGCAGTGCCAAGGTGACTGCAATATGATATCTCCTGTCTATTTGAATTTTCTATAGAGCTTAAATAACTCCAGTGCTAGTCACTTTCTTTATACTTCCTTTTTTTTTTTTTTTTTTTTTGTGGCAGCTGAAAAGGCTCCCCTTAGCTTGAACCAATTTATCAGTTTCAAAAGAAAGGATAATAAAACTGTCATTTCTGGCCTAAGTGTAAAGGGTGCTGCTGATATTAATGCTTATTAAAAGGAGAACTGTCTCTTAAAGGGGCTTTATATATATAAAATTTGCCTCCCTGTCTTGTTAAGAATCCATCTTATTCTTGGTGGAGGGGGAGGAAAAAAAACCCCAGAAACCCAAATAATGCAATAATGCTTTAAACTGCCAGAGGTATTGAACACCTATCTATAAAGATAGTGGTTTTTTTTTTTTGTTTTTTTGTTTTTTTTTTGGTGCAAGTTCTTCCATTTATCTTGGATACAAGCTGCCAAAAAATCAAGTTAAAAAGTTAAGCAGTTGTGTGTTTTTTGTTTGTGTTTGTTATGGCCAGGTGAACATTTTGAGGCAGTAGGGGCAAAGATTATTAAAAAGTAACACACACTTTTTGCGATCCTCTAGAGAGTCCTTTTGTTCTGTCCCAATTTCTCTATGAAAACCAGGCACTATTTCTTCATTGAGAACAAGTGAATCTGCTGCAAGGTTCAACGTTGCTGTCTTGGATAATGAACAGCAACATAGGAATTGCCATAATAGATCAGACTGGGCTCCATCTACTCCAGTATCCTCTCTTCAGCAGCAGATGCTCCAGAGGAAGCTGCAAGAAACCCTGCAGTGAGCAATTATGGGATAACCTTGCCCCAGAGAAAGTTTCTTCCTAACACCCAATAATTAGAGGTCAGCTCATTCTTGATATATTAGGTTTTCAAGGATGAGGTTGCTTTCCCTTGGGATACAAGGCTGTGCCTAAAGATGGAATGAGCCACCTTGCTCACAGGGATATTTTCATTGTAAATCATATATCAGGCCAGATCCTTAGCTGGCGTAAATTGGCATAGCACTATTAGATCTAGCCCATTATTTCTTTGAGGGTCTCAGGGTGTCAGCATTACTGCAGTGTATCTCATTACAACATAAGCATTATAAAGCCACAGGCACTCAATATAAAAGTGAAGACATCACTAAACAGTTACAATTCTAGCTCAGTTTACATTGACAAAGCTTCTTTAGGAAAGAGAGAAAAGGTTTCTTAAAACTAGAAAAGGCTAGTATCTCTTTCCACAGGAGCGTATTCTAAGTGGAAACCCTGAACTCCTAGAGTCAGTTTTTTCATTTCCCTCCACAGCTTTTTTTGGTAGTAATTATGGAGTGTCCAAACCTTTCCACCATCGCTTTTTAACCCCTTCACTTACTGACAAGAAGAGAGGAAGTAATGTCCAGTGGTTAGATCACTAGCCTGTGACTTGGGAAACCTTGGTTCAATTTCCTGTTCTGCCACAGGCTTCCTAAGTGAGTTTGAGCAAGACACTTAGTCTTTGTGTGTTTCAGTTCTTGTCTGTAATGGGGATCAAGGCACTGCTCTAGCTCACAGGTGGTGTTAAGATAAATACAGTAAAGAGTGGGCGATGCAGTACTTTACTTCAAAAGCAGAAGCCAGATAAGTACCTGGACAGATAATATATGTCTGTATCCCAGCTGCTTTTATTGGAAGGTCCATTAGCAGTGAAAAGAATATCAGGAGGTAAAGGATAAGCATAATATGCTATGCTCACTGAGTGTGGTGTTCAGCTGTGATGGGGCTGAGCAGAATCAACGCACATTTTGTCTCTGGGTTTTACCTTAAGCTGAATACAGCGCTACTATGCGTTAATTACATTTATAATTTGAATGCACTGCCCTCAGTAAATAACTAGATATGATACTGGAGTCTGAAGGACTCTTAGGTTGCACCTCAGGTATATTTCTCGTATCAGAATTGTGTCATGTTTTTGTGAGAAAAACACAGTGATCCAATGTATCTTGATACTGGCTTATTGAAAGGTAAATATGTTGCCTATGTTTTGACTAGGAAATATTTTAGTGATCGTCACTAGAAATAGAAGGAAACTTAAATAGTAGAAATAGTTGGCTAACTGTGGGGCACTTTAGCCCTGATTCAGGAAAGCATTTAAGCACATGGGTTAGTCCAGTGGTTCTCAACCAGGGGTATGTAAAAAGCGACAAAGAGTCTTGTGGCACCTTATAGACTAACAGAAGTATTGGAGCATAAGCTTTCGTGGGTGAATACTCACTTCATCAGACGCATCATAAAGTGGGTATTCACCCACGAAAGCTTATGCTCCAATACTTCTCTTAGCCTATAAGGTGCCACAGGACTCTTTGTCGCTTTTTACAGATCCAGACTAACATGGCTACCCCTCTGATACTTGAAACCAGGGGTATGTGTACCCTTGGGGGTATGCAGAGGTCTTCCAGGGGGTACATCAACTCATCTAGATATTTGCCTAGCTTTCCAACAGTCTACATAAAAAGCACTAGGAAAGTCAGTACAAACTAAAATTTCATTCGGAGAAGAACTTGTTTATACTGCTCTATATAGTATACTCTGAAATGTAAATACAATATTTATATTCCAATCGATTTACTTTATAATTATATGATGAAAATGAGAAAGTCAGCAATTTTTCAATAATAGTGTGCTGTGACACCTTTGTATTTTTATGTCTGATTTTGTAAGAGTAATTTTTAAGTGAGGTGAAACTTGGGAGTACGCAAGACAAACCAGACTCCTGAAAGGGGTCCAGTAGTCTGGAAAGGTTGAGAGCCACTGCATTAGTCTACCCAAATTCTATTCAAATTTACGACAGTGTCATCGGTGAGAATAGAAATAGTCTCTGACTGTGCAGTATTTGAATATATCTTCTAATAAACACTGTCTGAGGTTGCATCTATGAGGGACCATCAAAATTCAGCACCTAGGCCAGAGCTGGGAGGAGCAGTAGGGGAGAAAAAGACTTACTTTACTATGCTGTGGATTAGGAAGTCACAGAAGTGACCCCAGAGTTAAGGTTGTGTGACACTGCTTCCTTTGGTTTAGGCTCTATCTTTGTAGAAGAAAAAAATTCTGCATAATTTTTTTTATATGGAGTCTGTACCCAGAGAAATGTTGAAGCTTTTTCCAAGACACAGGAATGAAAACAGGTGATTGATTCACCATCTGAAGATTCTTCCATCATATTTTTTGCCCATTCCTAATTCAGACTTGTTGTGCTTGCTTTATATACTTATCCTGTGCATAAAACTCTTTGTATCAAACTGGGGGTGGGGGTAAAAGTTATGAGAGCTGATCTCCTGATTAAAAAATTAAGGGGTCCTAAAAATGTTAAAAAGTGCTAAAAATGTTAAATAGCACCTCAGTTCGCTTTTTCTTTCAAGTTCTATTCACACTGAAAATGTCATTGAGAATATCCTGCATTTTCTGCAGTTATTATTATTTCTACAGCAGCAGCAGCCTAACAGCCGCTACTGATATTTGGGGTATGTACAGTGTGTTTACACTGTACAGACACATGGTAAGAGATGGTCCTTGTCCCAAAGAGCTTACTGTCTAAATAGACAAAGACAGAGAAAGGGTGGGAGAATGGAAGAATTATTATCTTCATTTTACAGATGGAGAACAAAGACACAGAGAGGTGAAGGTCACATAGAGACTCTCTGACAGAGTCAGGAACCAAACCTAAACCACTGAATTTGACTCCATTACGTTATCTACAGGACTGTTCTCGCTAAATCCAGGTTTCTTTCCTCAAGAGGTAAAACTATATTAACATTTTTGGGGAGAAAAACATCAAAGTAAACATGTAGAATTTTGCCAGTGTTTTGCTTTTTCATGGCATGAATTTGTCCTCTGACAGTTTTCCCTTCTACCGTGTTTTTCTTTAATAACTTTCTACTTATTGAAAAATTTTCATTAGAGCAATGAGCAGAAGAGCAATGAAATTATAAGAAATATAGAACAATAGCTCTCAGTGTCTGAATGAAGCAGCCAATTTTTCCCAGATAGTGAGAAATAATTTCAAAAAGTAATTACTTCACCCATTCTATTGCTTTGGGAAACCTTCTTTTTCAAAATTTGGATGTGACAATTTTATCACTGTACAATAGACACAATGAGGCTTTGTTTTCCATCCTGCTCTAAACATCCCTAGCCTTTGAGCTGCAGCAAACAGAACTAAAGACACATTCTTTTATAGCTATTGTTTAGCTGCATGGGTTTAGTATTAAATTGGTGGCTGCGTAGGGATCCTGCCTTTTAGTTACAAACCTACCTGTGCCCATAATACACTGTCTTGTGCTAAGTGGTGTTATGAGCGATCTCACACAATACAAGCAAAACGTTATGGTTGTTCCTTCAAAAGTTTACAACTGAACATTGACTTAATACAGCTTTGAAACTTTAATATGCAGAAGACAAATGCTGCTTTCCCTTTATTTTTTTAGTAGTTAAGTTTAACACAGTACTGTACTGCATTTGCTTTTTTTTTTTTTTTTTGGTCTCTGCTGCTGCCTGATTGCGTACTTCCGGTTCCAAATGAGGTGTGCAGTTGACTGGTGAGTTTGTAACTCTGGTGTTCTACTGTATAGTGTCTAGACTATACAAACTGGTTGCTTTTGGTGTTCCACATAAAAAAACACATGCTATGGAATGTGGAATATATGCTACAGAAAGGGGAAAAAAATGAGTCCAAAGAAAGAGCCAGAAATATTCCCCTCCTCCAAAAGGAGAATTGTTATTTTTGCAGGGCTAGATTGTCCCTCCATTGGTAGCCCTGCACAAGGTACAATTCCTCAGAGGAGCACAGTTACTTCCCTAGTCACTTTGTGCTCTTAGCAAGTAGTTATCTGTTTCTGGCCCATACCAGTAGCAGTTTATTACCCCCTAAATCCCCACAGTGGGGTGGCTGTATTGGCAAGCACATTTGGGGACCCTCTGGCTCCACCCATTCCAACCCCACTCTGCCCACTTTCCATCCAATTTCCCAGAGTGTGTGTGGATGAGAACAGGATGTTCGGACCGTGATTTCCATTCCACATCAGCAGTGGACAAATTGACAAGTGCAATTGTAAAGTTGTAATGGTAGGGAACAGGGCTCAGCAGTCTAGAGCTCACTTCTGTTTTATCTCTTTTATGTTTCTAAAAGTTCATGCTTCAGGATTTCAGCTGGCCACTGGCAGGGTCAGGAAGGGATTTCCCCAGTATATATATATATATATTTTTTAAATCTCCTTCCTTGGTAGCATCAGGAAAGGCCATGGCTGGGGATGGTCTAGATAAAGGGACATTGGCAAAGCTGTGTGGGGGCTAAGAAATGGTACAGCAGGGGTGCTGTATGACAGAATTAAAGTGCACCGGTGGAGTTGTATGGTCTGCCAGGATTGGATTTGCAATGGACTCGCAGGCTAGAATTGACTGAGATGCATTGATAGAACTATGTGGGTACCCAAGAATTGGAATAGCGGGCAAACTACAAGTCAGAACTGTGGTGCATTTGTAGAGCTGTAGGCTGGGTTACATTTTCAGAAGACAGATACTGACTATGGGGAATCTGGGTTTGCAGTTTGACTTTGGCTTTCTAGTAAAAATCCACATAAATCAGGTCTGTAGTTGGACCTTCCAAAATCAACCACGTGAACAGCACCCAGTAGGCCCCATCATCAGCCTATATTGAGGAGGTGAATAGAAGTTTTTGTGACATTTCCCTCTCTGGAGGAACACAGTTTATAGAACTGTGTCCACCGGATCTCCTAGCTAATGAGTATTCCAAGAAGAGGACAACATGAATAACATGCAACATCCAGCCACATCTGTCAATCTCAGAAACTATAACAACCCCAGACAAAACACTTCTGTTGACAGCACTCTTAGACCTGTCACAATTCCCTAGCTAATGCTTTTCACCTGTCACAGTGACAGGTTAAAAATTTCAAGGCAGGCCTTCTCGAACTAAAGACACTAACGACATCTCTTCTCAGATTCCAGGGTACGGAGGCCTGGAAACATGTAAGATGGGAACTGATGCAGATGTAGATACTCTGCTTTGGGGAATTCAGCAACTCCTATCAATTGCCAGTCCACTTGACTGGTTATCCTGATGCAATGTCTAACTGATTGAGCTGCCTGGTGTTTATTATTGTAATAATCTAAAGCAAAATCTGGATGATTGCCCGTTAACCCACAATGATACACTAGGGGTACGTTTCCATGGCATTTCAGCACTTGTTAACCTAAAAGTAATTAAGTACATAAATTCTGAGGGTCTTGTTTTTTCTGCTGGTGCCGAGCATGCTAAAGAATGGCTTTGTCATCTTTTAAATATTTCACTGGAAGAAATTCCACAGAAATGAATCTTTCCTCTTCAGGAGAGCTCAGGGAGATATCCAGGGGAAAAAGCGTAATTCACAAATGAACCATTATATGATTTTCATTCAGTCACGAATTACTAGTCATGAATGCTATTGTCATTGGTTGTGCCCCAGTTAGCAGTGGCTGTATGGCAAATGAAAATGAATGATTATTAGCATAAGAAGAGCTTTCAAACTCTCCCTTCCCTTCCAACCTTCCACCCACTCTGTGACTCACAGAGCTTTGGAGAAGCGGGGAAAAGTGTGCCAGTCTTTCACGTCTCATGTCCTGCTTATCTACCAGAGACAGGTTCATAAAATGATCTGCTGAAGAGCAAATAGCTATAATTATTAATTATTATTGTTACTTGTAGCACATCGAGGCCCCAACTGAGACCAGGGCCCCGTTGTGCTAGGAGCTGTACATCATGAGAGGATAGTCCCTGTCCTGAAGAATTTATAATATAAAAAGACAAGACAGACAAAGGAAGGATTATTTTATTATCCCTATTTTATAGATGGGGAACTGAGGCACACAGAGATTGAGTGACTTGCACAAGGTTACGCAGGAAGTTTGTAGCAGGGCCAGAAATTAAAATCATGACTCCTGAATCCCAGTCTATGGTCAAGACCATCCTTCTTGTAGTTTGCCTTTGGAATGCACTAACTTGCATTTAAAACAAAACAACCCCCCACCCCCACCCACTCTTCTAAGTTGTGTACACATACACTTTCAATCACAGAAGTTGAACACTGTTTTATAATCTTTGCATTCTGTTTGCCACTTGGTGTTGCAAGAAATTATTGTTCTGTAGGTGAATACACATTCTAGTCCCTACCCCTTGCTCCCTGTGACTGTATGAAAATGGGGTTTATGGCAGGTTAAGAAGCAGGTGATTATTAGGAGCTCTTTGTGAAAATATCATCTACACATCAGTGCAAAGAGGCAAAAACAAAGTGCCCATTTTATAAGGAAGGTGTCTTCTATAAATAGAGAGAGACAGTCATTGACAGCATGATGAAGAGTGGCAGGTGTCACATCCCTTTAGGTTGTATCATGCTGTGTGACACAATTAAATCAGACATCTCCTGACTGGTACAATGCACCATATGCATCTCATTACACCCCAATGTTCAAGGAAGATTTCCACTCTTCTCAGAAAGATGGGTGAGGTGTAAGTATGCAGCAGCTGCTGCTGCAGCAAGGCACAGCCTACACTCCCCCACGATCAGAAAGGGGTATATGGTGCCCTGCATTACAATGTTTAGATTTCAAACTGATGTTGAAATCTGGAGACTCTTAACAAGCTTTTTTGTAAGAACAGAAGTTGAGAGTAAGAGACTTGGGCCCAGATCCTCAGCTGTGCCAGATCTAGGGTACATGAAGTTGAAGGGATTGTATGAAGTTGGCTTTAAACCATCTTTGTGCTCCCCCAATTCCTGAAGCTGATAGGGGATGGGAAAGTATCCAGAATAACACCACAGTAGCCTTAGGGCTGCTCTAGATTATGCCCAGGTGCAAAAGCCCCAAAGAGGCCATACCACTCCAGGCATCTCTGTAGCATGGAATGATCGAGCCACACCCCTTGTTCTGTAAGCTGAAAAGGAGGGTGGCTGACAGCTTAAGCCAACTTTCTGGCCATTCTTGACCCCCCCACAGTGTTGCAAAGGAGCGATAGCTGGTGTCAGGGTCTAGCTCTTGCAGTCAGAACTTCTGACTTGCATGTGTCCTCAGCCAAGTCTTCTTTGCATCCCCTCTGCAAAGTGGGCATAATGGTATTTAACTTCACTCAATCATAACTGGAGGACGATCCTACTTCATGGTGATTAGTTTTAAGGGAGCAAGTTCATCCACCAATCTCAAAGGATTTGCACCAGGGATGAATTTGTCTCCAAACTATCAACAACAAGGCAGAGACAAATCTCTAGGATGAAGTTGTTTCCATCCAGGGATGTCTCACCTACACGAGTATATTGCTACATGCCATTTTTCATGGCACAACTTTGCAGCTGAATCTTAACAGGCTAGATACTTTAACTGGAATAAAGCGTTGGGGGGAAAAATGATTTAAAATGCACATTGTGCATTACATCTGAGATTTGCATTTCAACACAATGCAGCAATCTGCTTGTATTAATTCACAGGACTCACTCTCTGCACGGACATATTTGCATGATTCGTGGAGTAATCCACACACACCTCCCTATCTTCCCCTAGCTTTCCAGAAACGTGTCATACTCTCAGATATTAATGAGATCTCAGTGTTCGTACACACTCCCTTGCTGAGAGACTTGCATCTCCCTTCAGTCAGAGAGAGCTGGAACTGCCCCATATCTCCTTAAACAGATTTCACCCTGTGCATCTAGGAACATCATTCCCCTCCAGGACAATCAGAGGGCTGGATTAATTAATTATGGTATTCAGCCTACCCAGGCTGACACAGTTAAACTTAATTAGCTTATTCCTTTATTCCAAAACCTCCTCACCCACCCCAGGGAGATTTTTTTGCATTGGATATTTTAAGATCGATGGGGAAGCCAAACCACTTCACTCACTTTAAAAAAAATAAAAAAGAGCAAATGAAAGGCATAGAATGTTTTCAGAAGGAATCTAAAAAAATCCCCTAGGTTTAATATATTTGTGATATCATGTATCACTTGTATCTACCTTCTTACATGGCCCCCATCATCATGGTATATGGTCATCTCTCAATCATTATTGACTATATTGTTATCTCATTCATGTGAGGTAGGGAACTATTATTATGCCCACATAACAGATGGGGCACCTGGAGATTAAAGGTGAATTTTTTCAAAATTCTTTGTCATATTGAGTACATGTTGAGTGCGGAACTTTTTTGGAAAATCTGGCTGGGGCCACAATAGAAGCTGCTGTGTGCTTTTGAAAATCCGGACCTTAATTACATCCCTAAAGGTCCCAGTTGTAGATGCTGAGCACCTGAATATCTCTCCCCTTATGATTTTCCCAAGGTCACACAAGAAGTCTGTAGTACAGTCAGGAACTGAACTGAAGATTCCGAAGTTCTTGTCCAGGGACTTAACCACAAGATCATCCTTCTCTTTCCTGATGCATTATTTTTTTCAGCATGAGGAGGGTATCAACTTGTAGGACCATTCTGGCCTTTCCAAGCACCACCCTTCACTCAGGCCTTGTCTAGATGAGTATAAAAGGTGTGTGCTAGCAAACAATTCTAATTAGCGTGTTTGAAAAGTCTAGTGCAGACAAATCTCGGTCCCTTTAACATATGCTAAACGGCTCCATAAAAGGCTACATTTTAACTCAACCAGCTTATCACATATTAAAATATAAACTGCTTTGTCTACACTAGATTTTGCAGATGTTAGTTAACTCCTGTGAGCTAACACCACTCATTTATTCTTCTCTGGACAAGGCCTAAGTGTTCAAGTTAACAGCTATAGAGGCTGAATTCTTCTATATACCCTGGTTATTATATTATTTACAAGAGCAATAGAAGCCCCACTTCTTCTTTCCCCATCTAATAGTGCTTGAGTAGCAGCTCCCAGCCAGAAAAGGGGCAGGGTAAAGAAGGCAAAAAAGAACCCCATCTAACACTCAGTCCCTGAGCTAATCTTACACTGACTTTCCTCCTGTGTAACTCCAATGGGATTCAATACTCCCTTACATGGAGTCATAAGGGTTTTAGACCCAGAGCATGAATTAACAGCCATAAATAGCTTCCTGCACTTATTATTTGGGACAGCAGCTAAAGCCAACTGTGGTGGGGCGATTGCCCCACACCTAGAGAGGGTGGGCTGCAGCAGGCCTAGGCGCCTGCGCAGACGCATAGCCAATCAGGGAAGGGCTTACTGGGAGCCAATCAGAAGGCAGATTGTAGCCAGCCAATCAGGGCCCGGCTTAGCCATATAAAAGGCTGCCCAGAGCAGGAGCAGTGAGTCTGTCCCAGGCCTTCAGAGGGGAAGGTCTGTCTCCAGAGCTGGGAGACCAGCACCACGGACAGCGCAGTGCAGGCCAGCCTGAGAGAGTGGGAGAAGGCCCTACTCCATAGCCTGCTAGGCGGCAGGCCTGGGAGGAGGAGGCCTAGCGTAGCAAAGGGCTGTTGGGGAAGCGGTCCAGAGGGATAGTCAGAGGAGGAAGGAGAAGGAAGACAGTGAGACTGTCACCCGAGGGCCTCTGGACCGGGACTCAGAGTAGTGGGCGGGCCTGAGTCCCCCCCCGCCCCTTTTTCCCCCTTTGTTTGCTGTGCTGCCCCACGCACAGCCACGGGCCTCAGGGAGTGGCCGGTCAGAACCACACCAGGTCCTGGACTGTGAGGATCGGACTTGAGGGTGTGGGGCTGTTGTTTAACCACCCCCCCGGAAGGGGGTGTGAATGGACCAGGGAACACTGTTGGAGGGCAGTGCTCCGGAAGAGGAAGCCGTACGTGGAGAGCAGCGCAAACCCGCACACCCAACGACGGCGAGATGACAGGCGGGACGCCACCCAAAGAGGGCGCTCTACTGGCTAAAACTAATTCCCCAAGACGACCAGGAGGAGGCGCCACAGCGGTGAGCTACTACCCTGCCACACCAACCCATTAAAACTTGACATCTGAGAAAGGAAAAACAAGCTGCACCCACCTAAAACAACCTTGGCTGGATATTTTAAGACACATTTGTTATGGTGGCGATTTACAAGTGTATCTTGTGACACAAGAGGACAAGTCCCCAAAGACATTGCAGTGTGCAACTTGTGATAATAGTTCTTAGAATACAGTCATCAAATACATATATATTTTAAGCAAAAACTCATAATGCTCTCTCTTCCATACCCACGCACATCAACTCGGCACTGCAGTTAAAAATACATTTTCTTTGGTAACACATGCTCTGGTTCTACAAAACAAGGCTATCAAACACTGCATTTAGTTGAGCACTAAGCAAAAACAAGATTCTCTGTAAGTTTACTTAGGTAGTATATGTTCTTCCCCTCAGTTTACATTAAAATGTAATCTGTACCATATCTCAGTTGCAGGCTTTTTTTCCCCTTCTGTGCTAGACTTCATCCGTGGGAAACTAAGCAGAGGCAAAGGATTGGATTTATGTTTTCAACCCAAATTTGTCTCTAAAACCTGCCCAGAATAACTCTGGACTAGACTGTTTTCAGAACCATATCTGTCCCTCAGCGATTAAATAAACAAACAATACTCTGTCTTTGCTGAATACTTTTCATGTGAGGTATGTACAATAAGGAATTACTTTACCCACCACGGTAATGCACCACCTTTGAGGTAAAGTTTAACAGTTGTTTAGCTGTACACAACCACAGGGCACAACATATTAGGAAAGGAAGCAAACAATGCCTTATCCAATTGAAACTGCAACGATAATTTAGGGATATAGAAACTATTGCAGATGAAATATGGCTAGGGCACCATGACTCAAAATGGGTGAATAATTATATATGAAATTCAACTTTATGTTCATTTTGTATTTCCATAGTTCTTTTTTATCTGGCTCAGGTAAGTGATCTTACCTGAGATCACACACCAAATCAATGGTAGGGCTTGGAATTTAATCCAGGAGTCCGAACTCCCACTGTCATGTTCCAAACATTTGACACAGCCTATCATGCTCTTATGAGGTCTCCAACACAGTTCTGCAGACCTTGCAAGGCTAAACTCTAACCTGACTTATGCTCCATACAAGCCCACTGACTGCAGTTGATTTGGCCACAGTTATACCGATAGTTCAGATAAGCATTCAAGGCCTGAGGCAAAGCCCACTGATGTTGGAGTTTTTTTCCATTGACTTCATTGGACTGTGGATCAGGCTATCAAGCATTTACATGCTTCTCCAAACTAAACCTGAACTACAAGGGTCAGACTTCTGAGCTGGGATAAATCTAGAGTAGCTCCACTAAAATCCATCTAGAGTTACTGCACTGAATTTTATACTTGTCTAAAGGAGATCTTTCAGAATCTTGATCCAAAACCTTTTGAGCTCCACTTATCACTAGGGGAGATGACAGGGAGGTAGGGTTGCCTCTTGTTTCTCCACCAAGTATATGGAAGCTAGAGATAGAGAAGAAACTTAAACTGATGAAGACCCATCAGATGACAGCAAGGGGAATGTTTAGAGTGGCCAGGTTCTGCTGACAGGTCAGTTGTGATATTCCATCCTTGCTCTGGAAGTCAGGACTAAGAAGAGATCAAGTCTGAAAACATCAACTGCTTCTTCAGCCCTCATGTGTCCTCCTCTAGGATAAAATCATCTTTATTTTCCACCAGGAGATGCTCCTTTAAAACAAAAAAAACTGGGAATAACAGAAACACCTTTGCATAAGCATAAAAGAAGGGAGAAAACCCACTCATCATAACAATCTCAACTGATAATGGAATAGAGCTGTGATCCATGTTTGTGTAATTTCTTGAAGTCAGTGTCTGGCTCCCAGGGCACCCCTGTTCTAATTAGATTAACTGTTACTGTCAGGGCTATCTAATTGCTTGTACTGAAGAAAGCAAATTGCAGACAGTACATATCAGTGTAAAATCAAACACAAAACAGGTGTTTGCTAATTAAAACTGAGATTTTAATGAATGACCTGTGCGGTTTTGGTGAATAAATACCACTCTCGGCATCTGCTGTGCAATTAGGTTCCAACTTCTTTTTTTTTTTTCCAAAGTCCCAGTAAATAACTGTATAATGCCAAGTTTAACTAAAACCTAGTAATCATTGCTCCTTAATGGGACAAAAGCAGATGTTTTCTGCCCAGGTAACTGTAAGCAATAGCGATCAAAGGAATAGGAGAGGGGGAAAAAAAACACCACATTTTACTCTGGGAATTTTTTCCCCAAGGATTTGTGCACTAAGGACAATAACATATTGGGATTGAAAAGATCACATAGAATCATACTAATAGTGCAGTTGGATTACAGTGCTTGTAGGAGGCCGATTGCCAGCACCACTTTAAGTAGCATTTGAGATTTTATTTTTAGCTAATTGGGCTTCCTGCTGGGATGACATCATCCAATGGATGTTGCTCTTCTCTTATGGACTCATTTTAAAATGAGAAAGAAAAACTAATTAAAATATAGGTACTTAGAACATGCCTGATAATGACTCTCTTTTGAATTTCTGTTGTGGAGAGTGGCGAGGTTGAGGGGGAGAGAGAGTTTGTAATAATCGTACTACTTTTTCCCTTCTGCAGCACCATCCATCCAAGGATCTCAAAGCATTTTGCATACAATTGCCCAAAAACAAACTGGGAAAATGTGGTCTAGATAAAATTACTATGAGGTAGTGGTACACAGCTGGTTGAAAGATCATACTCAGAGTAGTTATCAATGGTTTGCTGTCCAACTGGGAGGGCATATCTAGTGGGACCCCGCAGGGGCAAGTTATGTGTCTGGTATTATTCAATATTTTCATTAGTGATTTGGATAATTGAGTGGAGAATATGCTTATAAAGTTTGAGGATGACACCAAGTTTGGAGAGGTTGCTAGCACTTTGGAGGACAGGATTAGAATTCAAAATGACCATGGCAAATTAGAGAATTGGTCTGAAATCAACACAATGAAATTCAATAAAGACAAGTGCAAAGTACAGCACTTAAGAAAGAAAACACAAATGCACAACTACAAAATGGAGAATAACTGGCTAGGTGGTAGTACTCCTGAAAAGGACTGGCGGTTATAGTGGATCACAAATTGAATATGAGTCAACAACGTGACACAGTTGAGAAAAAAGCCAATGTCATTCTGGGGTGTATTAACTGGAGTATCGTATGTAAGACAAGGGAGGTAATTGTCCCACTTTATTTAGCAGTGGTGAGGCCTCAGCTGGAGTAATGTGGCCAATTCTGGTACAAACACTTTAGGAAAGATGTGGCTGAATTGGAAAGAGTCCAAAGGAGAGCAACAAAGATGATAAAGGGTTTAGAAAACTTGCCCATGAGTAAGGGTTAAAAAAATGGACATGTTTAGTCTTAAGAAAAGAAGATTGAGGGGGGACCCAATAACAGTTTTTAAATATACTAAGGGCTGTTATAAAGGGGACTGTGATCAATTGTGCTCTATGTCCACTGAAGGTAGGGCAAGAAGCAATTGGCTTAATCTACAACAAGGGGAGAATTATGTTAGCTATTGGGGGAAAACGTTCTAATTACACTGGTCTACAATTTTTGAGAAGTCGTCTGCTTCAGAGATAAAATGTGCTATTTATTATGTATTTTGATGTGTTGAATTCAAATATGACAATTTAAACAACTGATTGGCTACTGTTTCTAAGATATTTAAGTTTTTACATTTTATGTCTATGTATATTGTATAGATAGAGTTTTAATCATAAATTGTAAACCTAGGTCTTTTCATGTGTTTATGGTTGCTTTACATGATAATATTTCACATGTCCTGTTTATGTAACACTTTAAAAATCAGCAAAAGGGTTATATAAATAAAATTTATTATGAAACAAAAGGCAAAAAACTGTTATGTACATAGTTTACTCGTATTCAGTGTCTACTCGGCGCTTCTTGGCTTGTCTCTTGTATTCATTAAATGGAGCATCTCTTGTNTCAAGGGTCGTATATACTGACCCAATAGCATATCTTGAAAACTAGAGCCGATCAACAATTTTAAGCATCATTTTCATTCTCAGTGATCCAGAATTAGTAAAGTTTGACTACATTTATTTCAGAAGCATTTTGGCTGTAGAGCAGTGTAACAAACATATTGTCCCAACTCTTGATGATTACCTGTTCTATTCATTCTCTCTGGGGCACCTGGCATTGGCCACTGTCAGAAGCCAGGATATTGGGCTAGATGGACCATTGGTCTGACCCAGTATGGCCGTTCTTATGTTCTCTATTTGAGAGCTCTCTCAACATATGGTATTATCCAGATTTGTTCAGTGAATTCCCATTCACCTCCTTCCACTTGGGCTGGGTCTACACTACCCGCTTGAATCGGCGGGTAGAAATCGACCTCTCGGGGATCGATTTATCGCGTCCCGTCGGGACGCGACAATCGATCCCCAAATCGATGCTCTTACTCCACCAGCGGAGGTGGGAGTAAGCGCCGTCAACGGGAAGCCTCAGAGGTCGATTTTGCCGCCGTCCCTACAGCGGGGTAAGTCGGCTGCGATACGTCCAATTCAGCTACGCTATTCGTGTAGCTGAATTTGCGTATCTTAAATTGACCCCCCCCGTAGTGTAGATGTAACCTTGGCCTTGCTGTTACTCCAGACAGTCATATCTACTCCACTGCTCAAAGTGCACAGAACAAATGCAAATCTTCTGCCATACTCACCCCAGTTAAACCCTTCCTGTTCCAACCACGTACCTGCTCTCCTCCAGTAAGGAGGGTGTGGAGAAGGCCCAAAGAGGCTGTTAGCGCTGCTTGGATTATATTAGTTGGGAAGCAACTGCTGAGTGAGGAACTTTAGAGCTCCTGCCATGGATCCTATTCATCTGGCTTTTATATCTTATTTTCATCCTGCCTGGGTGCTAAGACCTCTGAGACTTCTGCTGAAATAGCCTTTTCCAGTACAGTGATTGTACACAAGGCACCTCTACCCCTAAATTAATGGGCCAGCCTGCCATGGAATTATAACCTCAACATCAAGAAAGTGATGTGCTCAAGATGGGATTTGCATAAACTGTGCATAAAAAAGTCCTAGTATATAAAGTGCTGTAACAAAGTAAAAAAATTCCTTTCAAGCTGTATGACAGCCTTATGAATATGCAAATCAGAATCCAAAGACTGTCTTCCAATTGGTTGCAGTAAATACTTAAAGTCATAAATGTGGAGCATCAAGCAGAGGATTTAGGTCCATACAAGTTTTTTTTTTTTTTTTTTTTTTAAGTACAACACTTAGAGGTGGATTTTATTGTAATGCACTGAATCTATTGAGTATTCAAATCAGCTGATAGCATTTTTAAATCATACTTATTTTGGCATTTCTCATTGAAAGCAATAGAAGAGCAACCAGTGGTAATAAATTTGTTTGCAGAAAGCAGCTTTGATTGTCGTCGTTGTATGTTGTTGTAACTAGGACAGAATTACATAATAAATTTGTAGATTTATTGCCCTTTTTTGTGTTGGCAGTAACCAGCTTTTCCCATTGTGGGTGCATGTGATTTATCATCACTGTATAGAAATAAAATCTATGGGAACTGTACATCAGCTGTGGAACAGCTGTGGGACAGGCTGGGATATATCAGTGAAACACGTGTCCCCTCTGAATTCACCAAAAGAACTTAGCTCATACTTGCACTGCCTGACAAGCTTGGAGTCTTAAGGCAGCATTGGACAATAATGTTCAACAGAAGGGATTCTCAAGCAATGTGCCAGTGGTTTTGGTTTTATTAATGCTATATAGAGATGATACATTTAATGGCATATGGTCTGGTTTTTGAGGGAGGGGTAGGAGGGTTATAATTACATGACAATATAATATATTCAGCTATAAGTCATTACATGCATATTTTAGTTGCAGATAGGTTTTTATGTGCTAGCTTCCTCAGTACTGATACCACTCCTAAGGTTGTTGTATCTGAGCACTTCCCAAGTATTTATCCTCACAACATCCCTGTGAGTTAGGAAAGTATCATTATCTCCATTTTCCATCCAGGGAACGAGGCACAGAAGGCCACTTTTCCAAAGATGCTTAAAGATGAGATAGATGCCTAGTGGGGGTTTTCCAAAACACCTAAGCAGGTTAGGGAGTTGGTGCCTAACCTACTAAGGTACTTTTGAAACCACACGGAAAATCCGGCTCAGGGAGAGTAAGTGAGTTGTCCAATGTCATAAAGGAAGTTTGTGTCAGATCAGAACCCAAATCCCTTAAATTCCTGTTCAGTATCCAAGAAGGCCATCCTTTTCTCTGTCCTTGTATCTGGTACATTCCATATTCCTTTCTCCTTGTCCCCGTCCCCTCACTTGGCATTTCTAAAGAGGGGGGAAAAAGGGGAAACCCAAAACAAAACTGTAGCTGAGTAATTTGTCATGCATCACAGGAAGGACAATTTTCCCTTTGCTCATTCTTCAGCAAAACTCACAGGGTATGTAGGACTTCAAAATACAGGAAAAGCCCCATAATGAACAGACAACTAAAAGCAGCAGAACAAAAAACCTGGAAAGATTTGGGGCCAACGTAATTTTTCCCATGTATTGTTCTGTTCTTATACCACACTCCTCATTGTGGCGTCTAAGCACATTCCAGTAGTTCATTAAGTGACATGAATGATCTCTGTCACATGTGAATTATTGTTTCTCTCATCTTCTCTCAGCAGGAGACTTGTGTGTGCAGCGGTGTATTTTGTTCTGGTAGGGATTTTAGTTCTGGGTTTGTTTTTAAGTGTGTTTGTTAGAGGAGACAGGGTGGAGACATTCATGTTATACTTGGAGTAGAAGGTAGTGAAGTTGGGATGGGCTTTTGTTCCTGGGGGAGTTCATTCCACAGCCTCAGACTGGCCACTGAGAAATCTGTCTCCTGCACATATGGCGCTTTACCCTTGTGGCAGAAAGCTTTATTGTACTTGGGGAATGGAATTGTCGACCATAGTCGTCATCCTGGAGCGTTCGGCTTTTTGAGATCTCCTCAAAAATGAGCCCAGGCCACCGAACACCTTGAACTGAAGGACTGAGAAACTGAATTAAATCTGATATTCTGTGGCAAGCCAGTGTAGACAGTGGACAGGTTTAATGTGCTCATTGTTGTTGAGGACGCTCATTAGTGTTCTGTATTAATCATAAATAACTCCATCAGAGGAACCTGTGTAAATCCTAAATAACTCCATTCCTCCAATGAACTGACTGGATTTATAACAGTGTACGTAAGGCTATGTCTACATTTGAGCTGAGAGATGGGATGTACCTGGGGTAGCTCTAGTTGATTTAGCACTTAAAAATAACAGTGTGTCTGTGGCAGCATGGATGGTGGCTCAGCTTAGTTGCCTGCCTACATACCCCGGGTACATCTACATGAGCTCGGAATCTCACCTCCCAGCTCAAACGTAGATGTATCCGGAGAGTAGAATTTGATCCAACTGAGGTACTTTCATTCAAACCCAGGGTAAGTTGCCTCAGAGTCAGAGTCATGTTGTTTGCACTGAGAAAACAGTAAATGTATGCCAGGCTGCATCTCTGATATCCTGGCTAAGGTCCATCTCTTGCTGTTACATTCTGCCGATGAACATTCCCCTATAAACAGAGGGCTGGAAGGGACCTTGAGAAGTCATCTAATCCATCCTCCCTGTGCTGAGGCAGGATTAAGTAAACCTAGACCAGGGGTCTCAAACACGCGGCCCGCGGGGTTATTTTCTGCGGCCTGCAAGCTCCTCGTGGCCCCCCCACCCTCCCCCAGCGTTTACCTAGAGCGGCTCCGGCCCGACACGCACCGGGGGCAAGGCAGGCTCCCTGCCTGCCTGCCTGCCCTGCCACCGCGCCACTCTGGGAAGCGGACGGAACCTGGGGAAGGAGGGGAGCAGGGGTGTGTGTGGCTGTTGCTTCAGGCACTGCCCCCAGCAGCTCCCGTTGGCCCCGACCACCCCCCGAACCCCTCCTGCAGCTGAACCCCTTGCCGCACCCAGCACCTCTCCTGTACCCCGACCCCCTGCTGCACCCCGCACCCCTCCTGCACCCCAACTCCCTGCCCTAAGCCTCCGCCACAGGGAGTTGGGTTGGGGATTTCAGGGAAGGGGTGGGAAGAGGCTGGATGGGGCGGGGCCTCATGGAAGGGGTGGAGTGGGGGTGGGGCTGAGGCCAGCGGGGGGCGGGAGGTGTCAGTAAATGTGGCCCTCGGACCAATGTAGTAGTCCTCATGTGGCCCTCGTGGTCACCCCTGACCTAGACCATCCCTGACAGGTGTTTGTCCTGCCGGTTCTTAAAAACCTCCAATCACGGGGATTCCACAAACTCCCCTGGAGGCCTATTCCAGAGTTAACTACCATTATAGTTAGGAAGTTTTTCCTAATATCTAACCTAAATCTCCCTTACTGTAGATTAAGCCCATTTCTTTGTGTCATACTTTGAGAACAATTGATCACCATTCTTTTTTATAACAGCCCTTAGCGTTTGAAAAAGGCAATATGTTTTATTGGACCAACTTTTGTTGGTGAAAGAAACAAGCTTTCGAGCTGCATGGAGCTCTTCTTCAGGTCTTTACAGATATGACCTCACCCACCTTGTCTCTCTAATACCTGGGACCAACACGGCTACCACAACACTGCAAACTTAACATGTGAAGACTGTTCAGTCTTCTTTCCTCCAGACTGAACATGCCCATGAACCTTTCCTCATAGTCAGGTTTTTGAAACCTTCAATCATTTCTGTTGCTCTCCTCTGAATTCCCTCCAATTTTTCCACATCATTCCTAAAGTGTGGTGCCCAGAACTGGTCACAGTACTCTATCTGAGGCCACACAGTGCTGAGTAGAGTGGGACAATTACTGCCCATGTCTTACATACAACAGTCCGGTTAATGCATGCCAGAATATTAGCCTTTTTTCACAACAGCAGCACATTGCTGACTCTCAGGCCTGGTCTACACTGGGGGGGGGGGGGGGGGATTGGTCTAAGATACACAACTTCAGCTACAAGAATAGCATAGCTGAAGTCGACGTATCTTAGATTGACTTAGAATCACTTACTTCGCATCCTCGTGGCGTGGGATCGACAGCCGCTGCTCCCCCGTCAACTCCGCTTCCACCTCTCGCCGTGGTGGAGTTCCGGAGTTGACGGCAGAGCGATCGGGGATCGAGTTATTGCGTCTACACTAGATGCGATAAATCGATCCCCGATAGATGGATCACTACCCGCCAATCCGGCGGGTAGGGTAGATGTAACTTCAGTCAAGTTGTGATCCACTGTAACTCTCATATCCTTTTCAGCAGTACTACCACCCAGCCATTTATTTCCATTTTGTAGTTGTGCATTTTAATTTTTCCTTCCTAAGTGTAGTACTTTGCACTGGCCTTTATTGAATTTCATTGTGTTGATTTCAGACCAGTTCTCCAATTTGTCAAGGTCCTTTTGAATTCTACTCCTGTCCTCCAAAGTTCTTGCAACCCCTTCCAGCTTGCCGTTCCATGCTGTGCTACATTAGGATGGACTACCCTCATTCAGTTCTTGTCTTGACCTGTCGTGCAGTATTGCTGCATACTGTTAAACAACTAAAATGTTCCATCCCAGAGATGGCTACACTTAAGCAATGGGTGAGCATTTCTTTCCAAATAGGTTTGGCTTGGCAATTTAAGATGAAAGGCACTATAAGATACTGGGCAGTATTCTCCTCTTTTTTTTTCTTTTTTTTTTTTTACACCAGTTTTATACTGGTGTGATTCCATTGTCTTCACTGGAATTCCCCTTGATTTATACTGTGGAAATGAGAGAGGAATCAAGCCCATTATTTTTATATTTGGTTTTATTAAATAATGGGTATCTAGATCTTATAGCAATGGGTACATTACTAGCTGGCTAGGTAGCTAGATAAGGGAACAACTGAGTGGTTAATTCACTTTATAGAAATTCATATAACTTATTTCCCATTCCATATTCTCCTTTCCATGCTGAATGTGATTCCATTATATTGTTAATCTGTTTCATGTGGCTCATTTGAAAGAAACTAAGATTTGTCAGCATCATTATAATGCATGTCTAGTGTCTATAATTTATCTACATGAATATACTTACTTATAGCTCAGTCGTCATTATACTGCTATAATATTTGCCTTATGTGTGAGAGTATAATAGCCAAGAGGTATGTGTGTATTAAGTGGAAATCTCTGTGGCTTTGTTGTCTAGGAGGCAATAAATGGCTGCTGCAATTGACTAAGTGCCACAGCACAGCAGCTTATTGTAATTATGCGACAAAGGAATGACTATTATTGTTGTTATATCACAAGGCATCACATAGGGGAAAAAAAGGAAAGGAAATTGTATCCTGGTCCCCCCCTTGTGAGGGCTTAGCAGAGTTGTGCTGCTCGTGTCTGATTTTTACACCGAAGTACAGGAGAAAGGGGATATGATGAAGAATGGAGGCAGAGTGAGCTATGGAAGGAAATATTTTCCATGTCTCCATTCACCCCAGGTCCAGATGGGATAAGTGCTGATTTCATTATCCATTGCCCATGGAAGAAAAAAATTGGAAAGACTGGCCAATTTTTTTTTCTTTTGTATTATGGTCTAAATCAGCAGGGTCAATCTATGGGTAGGCAGGACACCTCTTTGAAAATGCCCTTCTGTTGAGAGAAGCCACCCTTCTCTCAGAGGCATTAATGAATCTACATCTTAGCATTAGAGGTTTGCAGCATTTCCAACTGCCAGCATTTAAAAAATCATCAGTCAGGACTTAAAAACTCGCATCGCTGTCTTAAAAAATCATGAGTGTTTTTAAAATAAATTCAGTGTTCTTTTGTCTTCTGGTTTCTGAGCCTTTAGGGTCACACGTGAGTCACATTTTTCAAGCTTTTCTCCATGAGAATAAGGGCTAGAAATGTAATTTATTTTAAAATTACCTGCTTTGTATGATCACTGGGGCAGGGACTGTCATGTTATTTTGGATCTGTATAGCACCTCTGTGGGCCTAGATAGACAGATAAATACCTGGTGCCAGGCACAATATAAAATAATAGAGGGGATCCAGGTGCTCTCTGATTATGGGCCAAAGGCTTTCATGCTGGCATCACCACTAAAACTAGGTAGAAAGCATACAACGGTGATTAAATGTGTCTTTTGGAAAAGATGGTAGGATGCAGCAAGACATTAAAAAGAAGCAGAATTACATCACTTCTCTAAAGTCAAAGGATATCAGTCTCAGCACAACGGTGGTTGGAAAGGGTGGGATGGGGTGCTAGCAAAGCTCACGTAGAAGATGTTGAAAATCAATGACCGATATAAGTAAGGGTTGAGGTAAAAACACAAAATAATAATTCTTCAGGCATTAGAACAGTTAGAGTGGATGTGATGAGACTATCAGAAACATCCGTCAGATGAAAGGTGAATGAAAGGAAATATGAATGGAACCAGACACATCAGGAATGGGCATATCCTCATTGGGCTAAAACAAAATCATTCAGGTGACAAAACAGGGAATATACTGGTATATCAATAAAAAAAACCAGCAATGTGGAATGTGAATACCTAGGCTGTCAGAAAAATATAATTGTTACAGCAGAGAGTTGGGCATTGGGACTCCTGAGTTCTGTCCCCAGTTCTGCCACTTAGTGGCTCTGTGAACTGAGGTGAATCACTTTGGCGTTGTGTGCCTCAGTTTCCCTAGTATGTAAAATTGGAAGTAATGAGTAACACTTTCTAAGGTGCCAGTGATTTGGGAGCCCAAGAGAGATTTTCAAAAGTGACTTGTTATTTCAAGTGCCTTCATTTTCGGAAAATCCTGAGCCTCTCCCCCTTGAAAATCATGCCTTTTTAAGGTGTCTCAAGTTGGGTACCCAAAATCACTAGTCACATTAGAAAATCTTGTCCTAAGTCAGTGGTTCCCAAACTTTAACAACCAGTGAACCCCTTTCACTAAAATGTCAAGTCTCACGCACCCCCTCCTAAAAATGAATATTTCCAGTGATTTTCTACTTTACCTGAGTATAAATTATAAAAAGAAGTGATCTTGGAAATATAAAATGTGTTTTTATGACATGCTTATTACACACTATTTATTATTATTTATCATTACAGTATTTTTATTACATTATGAAAACAGCAACACTCTTCCAAGATCTCACTTTTGTAGCTTGTATCACTTAGAATAAGCCTGTTATAAGACAAGGCTCCTATGTTTCATCAAGGAGTATCAGATGTAAAACAGCATAAAGTTATTTAAGAAGCCAACTCAAAGAGTTCCTCCTACACAAACATTCAGGTCTTGAGCAGTCCAGGCAAACAACGCACGTTACAACAAAGCTCAAACTAGTTCTTCATAATAATTTTAAAAACAATACTAGCTGCTTATTTATTTTAAAAACAGCAAAAAATATCCACCTCCCTTTCCATTTCTTATAAGAAGTTTTGAAGTTTAAATCTCCTCAGCGTGATAGATATGCTTGCTTTGATCTGCTTAGTTCTTGGAAGTCCAGAGGCTCCGGGCTGCTTGCCCCATGTTTCCCGGGGTCCTATGGACAGCTCTGTCCGCTATTAGGGATTTTTTTCCCAAGACCCCCCTGTAACACTTCGTGTACCCCCAGGGGTTCACAAACCCTAGTTTGGGAACCACTGGCCTAAGTCACACTGAATTTCAATGGGGCTCAGATTCCCAAGTCACTTAGGGTTTTTTTTGAAAATTTTACTCAGTATCTCCCAGGGCATTCTGAGAATACAGTTAAATGTTTGTAAAATACTTTAATATCCCCTGATTAAAAGAGCAATATAAGTACAAAGTATTGTTATTAATTATTATCAAAGGAGACAGAGAGAACAAACAGTCACAGGCACATTTCAAATTAGTGCTGTGTGGTTTTTTTTTTTTTTTTTTTTTTTTTTAGTAATGCTTTATTACTATTTATACAAATCAGAAGAACCAAATCAGAGAGGAAGTCAGAGAAGATTTAGCAGTTTCTTCACCAAGATCATATAAAAATATCTTGTGTGCTTTGTATAGCATAACAATCCAACGTCATGTATATACAAATAAATCAGGAATAACACACAGACACCTCAGGGGCAAGGAAGCATCTGAAGACATAATAAATTAAAATACATTTTTGCTTTTAATTGCCATCTTACCAACTACACATTTATTTATTTATCTTATGCATCCTTGATCATATTTGGTTTTCCTTGGCTTATTCAGTACAGATGTGGTGCTCAGCTACCTAAGCCTAGTACATTTCAAGCAGTTTCCTTCATCTCTCTGAACATTTTCCTATATAAATGATCTCCCCAAGAGGCAAAAGTATGTTACAACAAATCCCTCTGTGGGTTTACACAGAAATCCTCTGGTTGAAAGGGAAATAGATACATTGCTCTGTGCCTCCTCGGCCAAGTTCTTTAAGACTTGCCTGCCAGTTTCTGAGAAATGAGCAAGATGCTACCAGTAAGTCAGTGAGATTTCCAGCCCAAGGAACAAGGAATCCTATTAGAATGAAAGCACAAACTGTAGGTTTTCATGTCCCTTGCCACAGCTCGGAGGTGTTGTAGTTGTTGTATCAGGGAAATGACATGATTTGGCTGGACTAATATTGTCAGACTTTGCATTCATGTGTTTTCTGTGCCATAAATAGACACAGAAGGAGAGAGATGTGAAGCAAATATATTTCCCAAAAGAGAGAGACAGCAATTTCCTCTGAATATTCTCCATTAGGAAAGACGGGAGATACAGTAGATTCCATAGATATACCAATATATTCTACATTCCCCCTGTACACCTGTGCAACAGGGAAAAGCAAACAGGACCCTTCCTATAAAATTAGAAGCCTGCAACCCAAACCTGAAATGGAGCTATAGCTGATAACACCATGTGCATGTTTGGGGTTTGATTCTGTATGCTGCTGAGCATCCTCAACTCCGGCAGAGGTCAATGGGAGTGCCAAGATTTTAAATAACTTGCAGGACGGGTCTGTACCAACCCTGTGGATCTCAGTATAGCTTATGAACATCAGTTAAGGCTACATCAAGTAGCTGAGTAGCAAAGGCTTGTCATCCTGTGCACATACCCATGGAATTCAGGTGGGTTTGTAGTCAGGACAGCTAGCCTATGCTACTACAGCTACATAACTACTTTTAGTTCAAGTACATCTATGCGGACTGGGAATCACATCCCTAACTCATAGTGTAGACACAGCACACCTGTGTGGCAGATGAATGTTATTTAGCTAGTTTTATAGATGGGGAAAACTGACGTGTCGAGGGTCACTCTCAAACTCATTGGTGGAGTTTGTACTAGAACCTAGATAACCTGATTTATAATCCTCAGGCTTAACCACAGGCCAGCTCATCTTCTCAGCTAGAATTCTTTGAAATGTTTGCAATGAAGCCCAAAGCCAGGTAAGCTGCACCTGGTTCTGAGTTTTGTTACTGAAACAAAAATCAACCCAGGATTTTTCAAAGGGTTCATATGTTTATTAAGCAAATCTAGGGTTAATTACTGTGTTTACAACAAAACCATGTGACATTCACCGGTTTGCCAGCTGGGTGGCTTTGAGTGATTTTCACTTTGATATTCTAAGAAACAGGGACAGTGAATTTCCATAGGCTGAAACTGAAGGAAATGTTCATATGAATCCCTGTGAAATGATGCCTCTGGGTTTCCTTATGCAGCTTCCTGAGAATGTTTATAAAGGTTCAGAATTGTTGTGATAACTTTTCTTATACCTACAGGACACCCAGGCATATGCTCACTAGATGTGCAGAGAAAAGAGTACATTCCCACACATACACAAACACATAGCCAAAATTTCACAGTCTCTCACACACATCCTTTCAAGTCTGTATTGCAAATAATTATTAATCTTTGATTCAAGGTTTCCAATTATATCAATCAGATGAAAACTTAAAAAGCAGGAAGTTTTGTAATTAACTTTAAAATATAGCATTTGTCACCAACAACCTTTGAAAGAAGGAGCATGAGGCAATTAGAGGGAGACGTGTCTGGGTGAGACTTCCACTATGCTTCCCTTCTCGAATTGTGTTTTATTTTTTATAAAATAGACTATGGTTAGAAGATGGGGGGAAATAACAGTCCCTACTTGATCATGCATCCACTCCATAGCAACTTTGCTAGCTAGAGATTCACTTGACTATCCCTCTGCATTCTATTCTATCATATCCATATTCTTATCCTGTGCCCATCACCGTATAATTTGAATGACTTCCAGAGATGTGCCAAGCACTATTCTCACAACTATTACACATCTACATTCTGCAGGTATCTACTGTGTTGGGCTAGCACACTTCCAGTCCACCATTTGTGTGGGGTTAGTGGCTGAATCACAAGGTCTTGTGCTTTATCAAATTACAAGAAGCAGGTATATTAAAGTGCTAGATCAACAGCACAGGAGATTGAGTCAAGCCTTTAGAGACTACATCCATCACCAAGTCTTATCTCCCTGCCTGAAGTCCTGTATTTATCCAAAGAACAGGTACAGCACAGGCAGTTGCAGAGGAAACGTCTCCCCTTCTCCATCCCATGTATTCACCATTAATGTGCTTCTACCCTAATCTGTAGAGACCACTTCGTTGAGCAAGAGTGAATTCAGGGTCTATTCTGTCCTGCTGTTACTGCCAACAAAGGTTCTGGCCAATGATAGTGGTAAGTTTTGTGACAGTGACATCTGTCCATCAGCAACTGGACAGAGAACTGCCAGTTCATTTCCCATAAATCACAAAAGTGCTCTGAAATCAGTTGCTATTTGGGCTAGTTGGCTGAAATTTACCCAGAGGGCCAGCAAAAGGACTTTGTACCACTTAAGTCCCACAGTTCTGAGGATGCAACAGAGGGTCCTGTGGCACCTTTAAGACTAACAGAAGTATTGGGAGCATAAGCTTTCGTGGGTAAGAACTGTAAGTGGTGAATAAGTCCTGCGCTGACCCTAATGTCACAATGTAGGAAACTTTTTCAAGAAATCCAACAACAAAGAGGGCCTGATCTAAAGCCTACTGAAGTCAAGAGGAGTCTCCTCACTGACTTCATCAGACTTGGGCTCAGACATTAGTGCAGATTTTAAACATCCCTGAGACTACGCAGCATATGCTCTTGATGCATTACTACCCTCTGTCTCATTTTATGCTAAGCAGTTTTCCAAACAGAATATGGAAATATTCTTTGTCTTAATATTAGCTTACTTAAAAGAAATAATCAAAAGAAGCCCACAGCTAGAAATAAAATAAAAGAATCCTCATCGCTAAGCTGTCCAAATGGTTTGGACACTGACACACATGGCAGCATTGCATGTAACTTATTTCCAGGCTGAGACTTCTCATAGAACCACTATACAATATATATGTCCTAAAGTTAGACCACCTGTGATTTGTATACTGGAAGGAAAAACAAGACGTAGACATTTTGCATCCCAGCTTTTCTCTTTTCCATCTTATTTAAATTGCATGGGTTTTGAGGATTGTTTTTAAAAATCAATCTCATTGCAGACCTTTGCCTGCAAGTTCTTCATTTATCTTTCTTTCTATCTATCCACTTGCTTTGGATGCCTAAAGTACACATTCTCCCTCACTGGTAACTAACATAGGTGTATTTTTGTGCTGTATCCTATCTTTGGATAATTCAGTGGCATGGGATTCAATTTCAGATAAAGCATCTCCTCCTGAAGAGTAGAATCTAACAGCTGCAGTTTTGCGGTCTATGCATGGTATGTACGTCTTTATGTTCCTAAATAGCATGAGGATGGAAGAGAGGCTTGCAGGGCTGCTGACGATTCTTCACCTGTTCTGTGGATAAAGACAGAGTCAGATTCTGCTCGCAGTGACACAAGTGTGAATCCAGAGAAACTCCACTGAAATCTGGTTTACACCAGGGAAGCTGGGAGCAGATAGATACTGCCCCAGAACTTCAGTCTTTAGAATCCATGGTACAGCTCCCTTGCTTCAGTGGAGTTACATAAGACATGCATTTGGTCCCTTTACTAGTTTAGTATGTGAATGTGCAGTTGCAAATCTACATTTACTTGAAAATCTCTTTCCAAGATAGTCTTGAAATGAGAGTGCCTTGAATGACAAGATCACTCATGTCCACACTCTTTTTTTTTTTTTTTTTTTTTACTATTTGTATGTGTAAGCAGAGTCTGAATGAGCTCTCCCCTGACATCTAGTGGTGAGCTGTGGAAAAGGACTTCAGGAGCTGGTCTCGTTTGCATGGACACACCCACCCTGCCTAGGTGCTCAGCATAATGGGACTGCTTGCCCAAGTGAACACTTGTGGCTGGTGTTGGATCCACAGTCTCCTTGTTATTGGAGCAGGAGTAATAAAGCGTTGTTATTTTTATTGTGTGAACCAAGGGCAGCAGAACTGTACCTGGCTTACACCATCGGAGGGACTCACCCTCAACTAAACGACACTCGGGAGGCAGGGGACGTGGGTTCCAAAGCCCAATGAGGTCAGAGAGGATGAGGTGTTGGTGACTGTTATTTTCCCCCATCTTCTAACCATAGTCTATTTTATATAAAAAATAAAACACAATTTGAGAAAGGAAGCATAGTGAAAGTCTCATCCAGACATGTCTCCCTCTAATTGTCTCATGCGCCTTCTTTCAAAGGTTGTTGGTAACAAATGTTATATTTTAAGGTTAATTACAAAACTTTCTGCTGTTTAAGTTTTCATCTGATTGATATAATTGAAAATCTTGAATCCAAGATTAATATTATTTGCATGTACCTGGTGGTGTGGGTCCTGTTTAAGAGTCCTAGACAACATTTGACCTGTTCTCTCTCCAGAGTGAGATTAAAAGAGCTAATTTAGACTAAATTGAGAGTCTTGTTGCATGCTGCAGAGCTAAAATCACTGATACCTAGGTCTAAGTATTAGACCTACTTTGAGGCAGTGTCTCTATTGCAAGAGACTGCCCAGTGTGCACCAGCAGTGAGGCTCCCCCACTAACAGCTGAAATCACTGAGAGCTGTGTTAAGTGGGGGACCCTGAAGACATCTTGGTGAGTGGACAGCAGGGCGGTTGGCAGAGAGGACCATACCAGAGACCCACAGAGAGACGTGGCATTTGACCACTGGGGCAACGAGCAAGTGCCCGAGCAACGGAGCCTGTCAAGTGCTTCCTTACCTGCCTCTTCCGCCCAGGGGTGTGAGCTGAACTCTGTGGATGAACCTCTGAACTCTGGGGCTGCACTGGCCAAGGACAGCAACTGTGAGTGGGGAGCAGAGAAGGGACAGGCACGTTAAAGGGACTGTTGGGTTGCTGGACTTAAGAACCTGAGGGGAAAAGGACACTGCCCAACTTACTTGGGGGTGGATCTTTTGCTCATGGTTTATGTTTATGAACCTTAGTTGCGGTGTTTTCCCAAATTAATGCTGAGTTACTTTGGTCTTTTTATTAAAAGTTTTTGCTACACTCAGACTCTGTGCTTGAGAGAGGGGAAGTATTGCCTCTTAGAGGCACCCAGGGGTTGGTTTGTAATTGTCCCAGGTCACTGGGTGGGGGCTTGAGCCGGTTTTGTCTTGTATTGTTGAAAAGGAACCTCTAGATCCTGAACCCGGCCCTTGTTGCTGCTGGCTCCATCTGGCAGAAGGGTTACATATGCAAGATGTACAACAATCAGATAATCTAATGGCACAGAAAAGGAATGTACTGGAATATTGGCCAGGTCACTTCTACCAAACAGGGTTTCCTGTCAGAGCAGAAATTTACTTATTGGTGTTTTGTGGCTGATTTTCACAAATGTGTGTGTGTGCGCGCATGCACCCTTTTTTATTCCTTGCTGGGATTTTATCGAAGGATTTTCTGTTCTGGGAAACAGTGATGAGGAAGGTACAGATTTATTTCATTGAAAAGTTTTAAATTAAGTGGAAATCTAAAACGCTGAGAGTTCACGGGCTTGCTGTCTGCTGCGTGAGAATGGGTGGCAGTTCTGGTTGGGAACTGAGTTTGAGGAGCAGATGTGTGGGAAGGGTCCTGGTTTTGCCTTCACAAATATTGGCATGGATATCCATTCTGTCGATATATTTTTTTTTATTTGTATTGCTGTAGCACCCTGGAGCCTCAGTCATGGACCTAGGACCCCATTGTGTTAGATGCTGTACAAACAGAGAACAAAGGACAGTCCTTACCCCAAAGAGCTTTCAATCTAAGACAAGAGACGACAATTGGAGACAGAAGGGGAGCACAAGGAGACAATGCTGGTCAGATGATAGGAAATATTCTCAGTGCACCAGCTGCCTAACTGCTGTCAAGGTTTTTGTAGGCATCAAGGCAGAGGAAAAGGAGGGATTTGAAGGAAGACAAGGTGGCTCTGTGGATGTTTATGGGAGCTCCTCCCAAGCATGAAGGAGATCACATAGGTGCTTATTTGAAAATCTAATAAGTGAGCAATGAAGGCTGGCATCATAGGCGGATCAGAGACAGGAGTCAAAGTATTGATAGCATATGAGGGTGATAGGACAGACTGTTAAGCTCTGATGCAGTGGGGAATTGGTCTGCCCCATCACAGTGTGAAGGAGGAGGGGAATGGCCTTTAAGGGTTTAATTTTCCCTTAATTTTAAATTATTAAATACCCCCCCACACACATACAAAAACAAAGACAAGAGTTAATAAAATGAGCTTATTTCAATTTAGAGCCCCAAGCTCCTGAGTATTCTGAGCACTTAGCAGGAACAAATCTTTGAATTAATTGACTGTAACGTTCATAACCATCTTAAATGCAGATAACAGCTGTTTGCCAAAAGGTGCGCACTTCATAGCATTCTACTCCAGCTCATGGCTCATATTTAATTTAAACTAAACGTTCCTTTGTGAAAACCAACCCCCCCACACACCCTCCATATTAATTTCATAACACCCAAGGGGCCTAATCCTGAGGTGCTCTCTATGCATTATGTTTTTTATTCACTCAGAACCTCCCATTGACTTGCACAGGAATTTTGCCTTAGCAAAGACTAAGTGAAAAGAGGAGTTTGGATTTGTCCTCAGGTCAGGTGGGTAGATGTTAATGTTCTAAATGGAGCTGAACAGTAATTTTGCACACTTTTGTTCCCATTTTTTCCCCCAATTTCAACTCAAATATGTCCCCACATGGTCCATTTGAGCAGCTCTAGTTCTAAATTTTGGTTTGTGCTTTAGGCACCTAAATCCCAGTGAAATCCAGTAGGCGCTGGGCACCTAACCACCCTTAGATACCTTCTGAAAATCCCAGCCTTAATGTTGGGCCAAGCATATGGGACTATGCAGACGGGCTGTGTTACAATGGTAGCACCCTAGTACCCTGATCTTGCAATATGATCAAGATATTGAAAGGGCAGCCCTTTGCACACATGAAGCCTCGTAACAAGAAGAGAATGAGACATAGGCATATGGTTCCAACACACAGATGAGACTGCAGGATCAGAGCCTACATGGACAAAGCCCTGTCTTCAGTGAGGACCCTGCATTCAGGAACTTTGCTTCCAAGAGCTTAAATCTCACATTATTTAAATCAATGGGAGTTTTGCCATTGACTTTATCAGGGTAAGAATTGACCCCAAAAGCAAGTAGGATGAAGGAAGCGCTCCTTTACTTATCACAGATAGTTAGAATCTCCTCCTCTAGGGGTTGACATGGTCATGCATGCACTGCATCCATGCATTACACAGCAGAGCAACAGCTGTTTAAGTCAGTGTGTGTGTTCCATCATTTATACTTAACTAACTGGCAGTTAGAGAATAAAGCAATCTATTACAAATGAAAGAAATAAAGTAATAAGTTGTAGGACAGGCCAAAAGTCAGATATAATTGATTTTCCTATTATATTTAAAAGGGAACTGAAATATTTTACTTTTTCAAAATATAGGTGAGTCATTACAAAGCGCTGTATTACATCTCAGCTATAATGGAATCTGAGTTTTCATGTAATCTCAGTGAAGATAATTACCTCATTAAATTATCTCCATCTCTGAACAAAAAGACTTGAGTTCAAGGTTGCTTTATGGTTCACCAACAACAGTTGGTGACCTCCCTATCATCTAATGCAGAGTAAAGAAAACATCTCGCTGCCTTGTTTTAAGTGTTAGTGTTGTCATCGGCTCTTTCAAAAGAACAAAGCCCTGAACTCAGGTCTTGCTAAGTAATAGAAAGCCTTTTAATTCACCTTCAAACTATATTTATTTGTAATTGTTGAATACTCACATGTATCTTTTTTTTATTTAGCATCTAAAGCATGCTTTTGAATTTATTTTTAAAGCATTTCCGTTAACCTTTAGATGAACTTAAAATAAATACTGTGCAAAACATATTCCAGAAAACTGAATATCAAGAGATGCAGCTGTGCTGCATATGTACTAACCAAAAGACGTTTTATGAAACTATGGCTTGCAAAGTAGAAAAAAATAGTCATGCCTAATGTCAAAAAATATATTAACAACAACGTCTAATTTCTATTGCACCCATCACCATGGTATCTGGGCACTCTTTTGCAGAATCTGAGCAGAGACAAGCTACCATGTTGTTGTTGTTGTTAGAAGCAGTATTTGTTTTGCAGTGGCCCCAATCAAGAATCAGGGCGGCGGTGTGCTAAGCACTGTACAAAAAGACAGTCCCTGGCCTAGAGTGCTTGTATAGACACTAGTGGGGTTATTCAAAGGTTGGACAGTTATCTATGTGAGATGGTATTTGGGATAGTGAAATGGACTAGATGAGCCATTAAAAATTACTTCCAACCCCAATCATTACTTAATGAAAACTAAGAAACCACCCAACTTATTTGGCATATTTCCATCTCTGAAAAAGTTCGTGTGCAGCAAATTGTTTCCAACAGTAAAGGGTTACCAGAGAACACAGAGTCCTCCTAATATGCTCAGGTGTAACATAATATTTTCTGGGTTAAAGGATAATGAAGTCCATAGGAGTCTCACACTGTTTTGGATACATGTTCAGATAAAGAACCCTATCCATCCAGCATCCACCTGAGAAGTTTTAGTATGAACAATGTGAAAGTTCAGTCTAAATTCTGAACAACAACTGGACTATTCTATCTGCTTAGGCAGGTCAAGTAGTTAAATTAGCCCCCTTTAACAATGCAATGATATCCACAGAATGCAGAATTGCAAGTTCTTTAATAGTAAAAGAGTCAAAGGGAAAAGGAAGATGTGACATTATTGACATAAACTGGGACCGTATAGACCATTGTTGCAACCAAGGTCCTGTATTGGCACCCAAATCTTGTATAAAGGGGGTCAAATGGGGTGTCTAGGACAAGGCTATGGTTTACTGGTTATGATTATGCTGTCTGTATGTGTGTATCAGTTTTGTAGTTGAAGTTATGAATATTGGCTCTATACTGTCTGTATGGCAAACTTATGCTATGCTGCTGGGTGACATCCCAGACAAGCTGAGATTAGCTCTGCCTAGCCTGCTTGATGGCCCATTAAGGACCATCAGCTATACAATGGACCCATTGAGAGAAGGCAGATACGCCTTGTAACTCAGCAAAGTATGCAGGGACTGGCCCATGTGACTCCAGATTCCATTTGGCTGTAATTTTCCACAGTAAGAACAAAGAGGTGTTCTTACACCTGGAAAAGACTATATAAGGCTGATGCCTCATCTCCATCTTGTCTTCAGTCCTGCTTCATACCTCTGGAGGAACTTTGCTACAAGCTGAAGCTTTGAGCAAAGGACTGAGGACCCATCCCAGCGGGGGATGTATTCCAGAGACTTGATTTGAACCTGCAGTTTATTCCATCACCACTGCAAGCCTGAACCAAGAACTTTGCCATTACTGTATGTAATTGATTCCATTTAACCAATTCTAACTCTCATCTCTATCTTTTTCCTTTTATGAATAAACCTTTAGATTTTAGATTCTAAGGGATTGGCAGCAGCGTGATTTGTGGGTAAGATCTGACTTGTATATTGACCTGGTCTGGGGCTTGGTCCTTTGGGATCAGGAGAACTTTTTTCTTTTACTGGGGTATTGGTTTTCATAACCATTTGTCCCCATAATGTGTGGCACTGGTGGTAATACTGGGAAACTGGAGTGTCTAAGGAGATTGCTTGTGAGACTTGCGGTTAGCCAGTGGGATGAGACCGAAGTCCTCCTAGTTTGGCTGGTTTGGTTTGCCTTAGAGGTGGAAAAACCCCAGCCTTGGTTTGTAACTGCCCTGTTTTAGCAATTTGTCCTGAGTTGGCACTCTCAGTTGGGTTCCGCCAGAACCACATTGTCACAGAAGGTTTTTAAGGGAAGGAGGAAGCAAGGAGCTTCAGAAGGAAGGAAGAAACAGCAGAATACCTGGAAGAATAATGGCCAAAATTGAGTTAGGTATAGAGGACTGGGCAAAAGACCAGTATCAAAGGACAAGAGTGAGTGGATATGATCTGTACCTAGCATGTCTTATATGCGATTGAGCCTGCAACACCCATCTACAATACCAGCTTTTTTTGTCCAGGAGTCAATTTTTCCAATAATCACCTTCTTGCTTTCTCCCATGCCACCTCTTATGCATGAGAAGAGTGCCCCATAAAAATCTGAATCTGCAAAACCACTACATTCGCTCCTTCAGATCCCTCCTTAAAATTCCCTCTGGTGTGATGCCTTTAAAATACTCATAACAGTAGCTAGGCAGCTGGTGTGCTGTGACCACTGCTTATTATGATCATCGTGACTGTCTCACTGTTACCTTGTGCTCCCCACACCTGATTGTTGTATCCACCTCCTGTCTCTTATATGTAGTCTACAAACTCTTCAGGTCAGGGATTATCCTTTCATTTTGTGTCTGTACAGTGTCTAGCAGAATAGAGCACCAGTACTTCACTGGAACTTCTAGACATGACTGCAAAGCAAACAAATACATTATTGATAATAATGGCATCAGGAAAGAACGATCGGGTGGAGATCAGGACAGAGGGAGAAGATGGGAATGTAGTAGTGGGATCTGAGGTCAGAAGGAAGGGCTGAGATTAATGGGTGGAGTTTAGGTCAATAAGAGATGGAGAAAGTGTGGTGGAATTTTAATTATTTTTAAAAATACTTGCATCCTTCAAGTTCTGTTATTTAAAATGTGACCATAAAGAAAGTGAACCAGTGCCCACAATGTAGACATAAACTTGCATAAAACAAACAAAACAATTTAATGCTCAGCTTATTTCACTCACTACAGAAGACAAAACACTCCCACAACGTGCTTTGCTAAGGCCATGGCTCAAGGCACATTAAAATTGTCATCTTCTCTGCCTTGATCTGGAGCGTTCAATTTAATCTCCACCTTGTTATGAACAAAATCATAATTAAAAGAAAAAGAGGGGGGAAAAGTTGGTTTACAAGGCCACTTCCTGCATACAAATGAGTAATTAGAGTGACCTAAATATGGTGGCTTGCCTTTATCACTGCAATATGACTAAATTTCATGAGACAAAGAAACAGGTAAAGTACTACAGAGCCTTAATGTGAAGTATTGCCACCAACTCAAGGAGTTTTTAACAGTCAGATCAAAGCCAGCAGATCCCACAGTGAGATCAGGAGCTGTAAAGTCTAAAGTTTGGCTTTGATGTTCTGCTGCCATGTGACGTTAGCTCATTACAGCTGCCTCACAAAAAAGCGACAATAAAGGTTTTCATTATCTTCCCTTTCCCTCCGTGGCATGCATGCAAAAAAAAAAAAAAAAACCACAACCAAACAAACAGCAACAACTGTCTTTTGAAATTAACATGTTTTATTGTGAGGAAAACTTGCAAAAATGAGATATTACAGTTTGTGGAGTAGTGTGGCAAGAAGAAAGTCCATTGCATAGTTCAGGGATTCTAACACTAGATATCTATCTAATAACATGGCCCTCCATCAGGGTCAGTCATTAATGAATTGCCCCCATGTGGTACAAGAAATACTATTATCCTCAAGTTACAGATGTGGAGCAGAGGCATAGGGAGATTAAGGAACTTGCTTACTGTCACACAGAGTGTCTCTGGAAAAGCTGGGCACTCAATCTGGGTCTCCTGATTTCCAGTGTAGTGCCTTAACACAGGACTATACCTCCTCTCATAGGAGTATCCTTTCGCTTGGGGATATGGAGCTCTTGCTGGGTGGACCATGGAGAACTGGTAGGTCATGTGATGCTGACTTGTGCTTGTTTCCACCTAGGATCTTCTCTGTAAAACGTAGTCTGGATAGATGCCTGTAGGAACAGCTGGAAACAAGAAGAGGACTCAGACTGTTACCTCCACTAGGAGCCACCGCAGAGTGAGCAGAGGAAGGGAAATACTTCCAAGGGCATGGAGGAGAAGGGAATCAGTGTCAGGGGAGAAGAGAGACAAACTGAGAAGGGGAGATTAAGGCCATGAATCAGAAAAGCACTTAGTCCCTAAATCAGGAACATGCTTAATAAGCACGTGCTAGCTTTAAGCACAGGAGGAGTCCCACTGAAGTCAGTGAGGCTACTCACATGTTTAAAGTTAGGTACTTAATTATCTTCCTGAATTAGGGCCTTCAGTGAGTGGTTAACTCCCACTGAAGCAATGATGCATCAAAGTCAGTGGTATAGGCACAGGCTTAAAGTTAAGCATGTACTTAAGTGCTTTGCAAAAAAAGGGACTAAATAAACAGCAAAAAGAACAAAACAGCTAAATACAGTAAATATTTTCCTAATATTTTAATTAGAAGTTGTTTGCTGATTCCTAGAAGAAGGACTAAAGACAGCGCAAGAATCCACCTTCTACCTGTGCCAAGTGGGAATGAGGAAAAATGTGAAGAAATCAGACTGAAAGCTATGAAGAGTTTCTGGCTATATTGCCTGCCCTTCACCTTGCCTCTACACCAACCTGCAGCCAGCTTTGCTGAAAGAGAGAGAAAAAATGAACATCTATTTTGGACTCTTTTAAATTATTTCCATAAAAGTGAACAATTGCTCATCTTATATAGATTACAGTTCTGAACTTTAAACTGGGTCAACAGATTAAAAGATAAAACATTTCCATTTAAATCTTTACCTGAATTTACCAGCCTCAATTTCTGGATTTATACAGCTAGGTTCTGTCATCAAAGGGGTAATATTAGAATCAAAGATATTAAAAACCATTCATCTACTGTGAGACAATATTAATATTAACATATAGCTTTTATAATTAATTTGCTGCCAGATGAAAGGCAAACACTAGGTCCTTTTAGTACCATTGATTAAAATGAGACTAAACCTTTGAAAACTAGATTTGCATGTACAACAAGTTGCACTGATTACAGCAGATGACTTGGAAATGGTTTAGTTTTTGGAGTCACATTGCAAAATTCTAAAGAGAGGAGTTGCTAACTTGTAGAAAAAGAATCTTATCTCTGCTAGGATTTGTCAAATGGAATTTTACCAATCTCAGTCATAGCCTAGCCTATATTGTTATTTTTTAGCAAGTCAAAGTTTTACAAAATCAATAGCATAACTATATATAACCACACACAAAACCCAAGTAGAGCATCCTATAACCTAGGAAGAAAACTCCATTAAGTTCTCTATGGACCTCACCATGTGAATTTAATTTATCTGGGAAGTATTTTGATAGTTGGATACTTGATACAATCACATGGAGCCTGATCATTGGTTGTCCATAGTCATTTGGAATGATTAGTTCTCAGACCCTCCCCAAATCAGACTCTAGAAGAGTGTCTCAAGTTAGATACCTAAAGTTAGGGGATGCTTTTGAAATTTTTGGCCTTAGGTTTGGTTAAGAGTCACACTGTCCTTGAGTGGTAGTTTTACCCTCATTTTACAGACAGGGATATTTAGAAATAGGTTAAAGTGGGGTTCACACTGCACTCACAAACATCTGAAATTGCTTTAACCTCTTGCTATAATGTACAATGTATAAGATGAAGATTTTAAAAGGTACATAGGGCAGTTAGCCAACCTGGGTGCCTAAGTCTCATCTCTGCCTTGAAAAATCCTCCATTTAAATACTGCTTCAGTTATAAGCAACCCTTCTCCAAATTGTCAGAGCATTTTGCCAATGAATATAGGGCAAGAAACCCTGGTGACCTAGCCAATGTTTTCTTCTCTTAGCAAATGATTCTAATGCTCTGGGTGAGCTATCAGTGAGTGCAGAATGGGGCATTATGATTTGCTTACATAGGGTCTGATTAAAAGACTGTCTTTCCATTGACTTCAGTGGACTTGGGATCAGGTCCACAGACATTATATTGCCAATGACTAACTCCTTTGCATTGTGAAGTTCACTAAAATAAGGCAAAACAAAACTCTGTATTTGCATATATTGAAGAAATAAGAGACTGGCTACTTAAGAGAATTCATTCTCTGTTCTTAAACTATATTCACTGGTTTGATCTTGTTTGGAAAACATCACAGTGGGGCTACTTTTTTTTTCCAGGCCTATCATTTGAGTCTTTCTATTTAGTTTGCTTTTGTGGTTTATTTTTCAGTTAGGTAACTATTCCCTTTGTCCCTGTTAGCCTGTTAATGCTTGAGGTCATTTGGAGAGAGACAAGGACATAAACAAGTCAGGGTAAATCAAGTGAAATTGTCATTCTCTGGCAAATCAAAGTGCAAAGTGGACAGAGAGGTGCCAATGGGTAGATGGGTTTGGCGGCTGAAAGGACAAACTGCAGAAACAAGAATGTTTGAAAAAAGAACGCTTTTGAAGTTAACTCCATAAAGTGTTTGACATAAAAAAGGAGGAAGAGGCAATCAAGCAAACAAAATTAGATCTAGAGGCAACATAGTCAAAGGGAAGCTCAAAGCAGCGGAGTCTAAGCCCAGTACACAATGTCCAAAGAGGAGAGAGAAGATTAACACTTAATACCTGAAAAAATGCCGTGCAGCACCTAATGCTGATGATCCAACCAATTTGGAGACACCTGTGGTGTCAGCTGTTCAGTCCCATTGACCTCAGCTGGAGTGGCAGGTGCTCAGCACTTCTGAAAATCGCACCCTAGGGGCCAGATTAATTAAACAAAGCAATTAATGGATCACGCCCCAGCTACATCAAACATTTAATTTCCATCTGTGAACCACCGCAACAGCTGCACTCCTCTGGGACAATGCAAATCTCAAAGCCAGAATGAAGTATGTGAGAGCTGGAGAGAGAGAGCATTCTGTGTTAAGGGGATCTGGCTATGGGGCAGTCTTCCAGCGTAGAACATGCTCCAGAGTCTAACCATCTTTAGAGAATGTTGTAAGGCCTTTCTCCATGAGAAAGCCTTTCCACCAGATATGACTCTCACAACTGGAGTACCATTTTTAACCCCAATTACCTCCCCCAACCAATACTCCTACTTCAAGCAGGGTTTTGACCCTGAAGAGAGAGAAGTGCTAGAAACTCCATGAAATCTATTTTGCTAGTGGTATTGATTTTACAAGGAAGGCTCTCAGATACTATGGTGATGGGCAGGAGCATAAGAACCTAAGGGAGATCTATAAAATAGATATTTGGAAGTCTTCAGTACACTAGGCGCTGTTCTCATTTGAAAAACTGGCCATAAATTTTCACAATGAGAGCTGTTGAGCACTTGTGAGAATCTTGCCCTTATTTAGGTGCCTAAATATGAGTGATGGTCTTTAGAAAATCTGTCCTTCGTTGTGGGTGCTGAACACTTGGAAATGTAGCCCTGAGTTGTCTGGAGAATCTGGCCTATGAACCTTCCATGTGGGAGGAAGAGAAATATAAGCAATAGTATCTATTTGCCAAAAAGGAAAACCAATTTTGGAAATTTGAGCCTTAGGGTACATAAAAAAAACAAAACAAAACATAAGTTCCTCAGAGGAAAGGCTTGATAATAATGGAAAGTATTTTTTTATTATAATTATTAGCATCCAAACTCTACACTTCAATTAGACCATTTATCAGGTCAACTAACACTGTAATTGCCCTTTACATTGTTTAAAAATCCATTGTAAATCATATCCTATATGCAGAAGTATAATTTAATATAATCCAGAACCAATGAGCTAAGCATTTAAAAAACTTCCCTGCCAATATTTCCCCACTCTAACAATTTTCTTCATACAACACACATTCAACCTGTGGAACTCCTTGCCAGACGATGTTGTGAAGGCCACAACTATAACAGGGTTCAAAAAAGAACTAGATAAGTTCATGGAGGATAGGTCCATCAATGGCTATTAGCCAGGATGGGCAGGGATGGATCACTTGGTGATTACCTGTTCAGTTCATTCCCTCTGGGGCACCTGACATTGGCCACTGTTGGAAGACAGGATACTGGGCTAGATGGACCTTTGGTCTGACCCAGTATGGCCGTTTTTATGTTCTTAATTCTCACCCATTTCCAGATCACTGGGGAAAACCATAAGCTTTGCAACATGACCAGATGGTCACCATCAGATTCAGGCTATTTCAGAACTAAAATTGGGGCAAGTTGCAAAGCCATGGAGAATGCCTAGATATGAGCCAAGGAGTGGAAGGCTTATGTGTAGTGTTTAGGACACTAGTCAAGAACATGGGAGACCTGGGTTTGGTTCCCTGCTCTGTGACAGTCTTCTTGAGTAACCTTGGGCAAGTTACAAAAACTCTCTGTGCCTCAGTTCCCCATCTGTAAAATTAGGTAAATGACACTTCACAACTGCACAGGGTATTGGGAGGTTCTCACATGCTATGGTGATGGGAGCCATGTAAGTAAGTGCAGATAGGACCCTTTTTGCTTTGACAGCATTCGACTTACATTTTACATCTCCCTGATCTTAGAAGGTGAAAGTATCTTGGCCCTTTTCCTGCTCTGGTTCTGATACACTGGCCCACTAGAGTTTAGAGAGTAAAAATTAATTGTTTAACTGGATTTAAGAAGAAACAGACAATGAAAAATATATCCTATGTATATGTGGTTTGGTAACACAATCTCACCCTATAATTTTCTTTTTATGACACCTTTATTTTGGGCTTAAACTACGTGAGCCCACTGTCTCTTTAACACACAGTAGTTTGAAGCAACATTATCCCGATTGTGGCCATGTGCTCTGTATGCAGTCCCATTCAGTGACTGCTGATTTAGTCCATGCTTTCCAGGCAGCTAAGGCTCCTGGCATAACATTAAGAATTTATGAACAAATTTTGGACTTGTATTTTTAATATGGGAGGGGAGGGAAATCTCTGTTCTTCAGTGATTTTCTGATCTCCTGTGCTAGAGCCTACCCAGGGCTTAGGATAGAAAGGAATGAGGCCTACAGCCTTGCTGATGTGGGGGAAGTGTTAAAGGTTGGCCCATTTGCAAAGCCTCAGTGGGGACGCATAATTTATTCTGAGGGAGATAAGCTGAGCTGCCAGAATGAGACACAGAAAACAGTCAATTAAGCTCTGAATACGAGATTTTAAACAAGAATAACCAAATTCTCATTGAGAACAAGACCAATATCTCCACTGGACTATGTGATGAGGGAGAGATGGAAAAAGGGATGTAGGGTTCTTCTTCTTTGGGATAAATGATAAGAGAGGTTGGGAGAATTTGTTCAGAAAGCTGATTGTATGGCTTAGTAAATGGCACAATCCATAATGAGTAACACAGCAGGGCTGCTGTTACAAACACTTACTAGTGGGTGTAGGATTTAATGTTGTGGGCAATCCAATTGAAACCAACAGTGGAGCTGCGTGGGAAAGGAGTTTGCTGTCTCACAAAAAATTTCGAGATTTCAGAGATTTTCGCCTGTTTTTGCAATAGGGATGATATCAAGACCTATCACATTTTTTTGTGAAAAACCAGCAAGAGACTGTGATGGGTGCGCACCCGCACACCAGCGCTGACTGCGTTAATGAGGGCCTGAGAGGCCAGTTAAGTCACTGGTCGCCTGAGAGAAGGAAAGCCAGGGGATTGAGAGTGAAGCCCAGCACTATAAGGGAAAGAAGCTGAGACCAGAAAGGAGCTGCAGCGGAATGAGTTTACAGTCACTCCCTCGGAGGTAGGGTGACCAGACAGCAAATATGAAAAATCGGGATGGGAGTGGGGGGTAATCGGAGCCTATATAAGAAAAAGACCCCAAAATTGGGACTGTCCTTATAAAATCAGGACATCTGGTCACCCTACTCGGAGGAGGGGGATTGCTAGGGATAAGGAGGAAGTGTGGGGGTTGAGTAAGCCCTGGAATCCTGCTCTGGAGAAAGGAGTCTTGCAAGGAGCTAGGAAGGATGAAGTAGCAACTGGGAGTAGAATAAGTTCTGGTGGCAAACCTAGAAAATGGCAAGATAGAGAGGCTGGGTAGGAAGGAGCACAGGGAAACAGCAACAGGGAGTGGGATTCCCCTGTCAGTCACTGGTATAGTGTTAAGTATCAGAGGGGTAGCCGTGTTAGTCTGAATCTGTAAAAAGCAACAGAGGGGCCTGTGGCACCTTTAAGACTAACAGAAGTATTGGGAGCATAAGCTTTCGTGGGTAAGAACCTCACTTCTTCAGATGCAAGTAATGGAAATCTCCAGAGGCAGGTATAAATCAGTATGGAGATAACGAGGTTAGTTCAATCAGGGAGGGTGAGGTGGTCTGCTAGCAGTTGAGAAACTGAGTACCTCACCCTCCCTGATTGAACTAACCTCGTTATCTCCATACTGATTTATACCTGCCTCTGGAGATTTCCATTACTTGCATCTGAAGAAGTGAGGTTCTTACCCACGAAAGCTTATGCTCCCAATACTTCTGTTAGTCTTAAAGGTGCCACAGGCCCCTCTGTTGCTTGGTATAGTGTTGTTACAGAGCCTGAGCCAAGGACGAATACCAGCTGGAGATGGCATTTGGTAGTGATCCTGTTGGGCTTCATAACCCCAGAAATGGTGGAGTAAATGCTGACCTAGTTGAAGGGCCATGTTACCAGACAAGAAACTATTGCAGAGCAACTATCCCAGCTGAAGGTCCCAGGTTCCAGCCCTGCCCATAACGTACATGGGAGTTGTGTTGCAAAAGTGGAGCCAAAACCATGTACTTGAACTTCAGCATGCCTCTGACAAACAGGGCAAGCTTCCTCTTATAGGGGAAGTATAAATGCATGCTGTGTCCTGCACGTGTGGGTGATTCACTAATGGATAACAGTCTATGACTGCTGTTGGATAATGAAGTTACTCCCTTAGCTCAAGTAGCAGAGGTGCTAGGCTCAAACCCTGCTGATGACACATGTTGGGGCAGGGGTGGGAGAAGGTCATAATATTTGTACTCTCTCAGGTGTGGTGGAGTAGCCTAAACAACTTGACATTCTAGCTTTATTGAAATGTCTGCCCTCTGTTTATCACTTATATGGCCCCCAGTCCTGGAGTATCTGAGCACCTCAGTCTTTAATGTATCTTCTCAACATACCAGAATAGGAAACATTACTATCCCCATTTTATAGATGAGACTGAAGCACAAAAAGATTAAGTGACTTGCCCAAGATCAGACAAGAAAGCTGCAGCAGAACAAGAAATTGAACCTGAGTCTCTCTTAACACACAGGCTAGTGACCTAACCACTGAACCATCCTTCCTCTTATCATCATTGAATCTGAAAGAGAAAAACTGTCCGCATAAGCAGTGTCAGCAGCAAATCCTCATTATTTCCCTTGGTATCGTGAAAACTGTACTTTCTGGCAAACATTAATCAGTTTTCCTTGTATATCTATTTTAGACGAGAGTTGGATATGCATCCTACTAACTCAGCTTTTTCCATGGTGTGTCCTGAAGGGATCTCGGCTTCAATATGCTATTTAGTTCAGCCTTAGCCTTCCATGTACTTAAGGAGTAGAGTGTGGGAACTGATGTTTGCAGCTCAGCCATGGACTGACTCTGTGTGACTTTGTCCAGACCTTTTAACCTCTCTGTGAAATGGCTATAATAATACTTCCCAGATTCCCCGGGGTGGTTTGAGGCTTAATTAATTAATGCCTGAAAAGCACTTGAAGATCTCAAAAATGAGAGGTATATAGCCAAGCACAAAGCACTAGTGATATATCATTATAAATGAAATATTGAAAACAACCTATGAGCAGTGATTGAAGTTCACTTGCATCTTGAGTATCCAAGGCATGTTACGTGGGAATGGGCTTTATCCCTACAGCTGTATGTGGTTATTTTGATGAGATGTCTATGGTTTAGATATTTATTAGCTATCTCATCTCTCTACCCTTCCAGCAATAATTGAAAACCTTAATATTGGACACAAAACATAATTCGATATCATCCCCAAACCAACTCTCAGAGGAATCTTCCTTCCAGCACTGAATTTTCATAATGATTATAAATTAGTGAAGTTATTTACATCTTTCACTCTCGCTTCATTTAATGATAGTCAAATAAAGAGTCCTCAAACTATTTTCTCTAATGTTTGATTTTCTTGGTATAATTATGCCCTGAAGGGTGGGTTCTTTATACTCTGTCTACAGCCCTTGATGAATGCAGAAAGGACCGTGGAGGAATAAACCTACAACACTTTATCCTGGGGTTTTATTTTCCAAAGGAAATCAAACCACTCAAATAACCTCCTGCTGCACTATTCCCTGCTCCAGTGGACCTGCTATTTTGTCATACAGCAGGCTAAAAGCTTGACACTGCAAAGAGGGCGGGCAAACTTTCCAGCTTTTGATGGCTACTCTCCAGTCCCTCAAGGTCAGAAATAAAAATGACACAGAGATTTCCTTATCCATCCTTATGCCTAAATTTCTCAGCAGCAAAAATAATTGCAGCCATGGCAGCATGACATTTTGATCTCTGCTTAATTTTATGATCCATGTGTTTTAAAAGAAGCTATGAAAATCTGCATTAGATGTGTCTTTAGTAAACGGAAATAAAAACCAATACACTATAAAATTAATTAGCAAATCGTTATTATAATACTTAAGACTAATTGAGTTCTGGGCTTTTGTAAAGGGGCAAATTTCACCCTAAATGGTAACATTTCTTTTTCTTCATTAACAATCCCATCCCCAGTTTCCCATGAGTTAGGGGAGTTAGCCCCAGTAATTACTTCATGTTAAATTGTCCCTTCATGTTCAACTGGAGACATTATTCTTCCCTTCCCCAAGATCTTTGTATAGTATCTGCAACGAATAACAATTGATACATTCCACACTATTGGTGGCTGTTTTTGAGTGGTGGATCATTTGTTTATACACAGCCTGTTTGTGCACTGCATGTCTACCCTGTTCAAAGTGAGGGCAAAGATACTAACGAAACATAATTCTCCATTAGTTTGGGCCCTGATTCAGGTAAATGCCTAAGCTCATACTCAACTTTAGCTGAAGTGCTATGCTGAATAGGGATGCCTTACACAGATGAAAGTATCTTACTACCACTTGGCAACCTACATAAAGGTTAGTCTACACTACTGTGCTAAATTGGCACAGCTGCATCAATGCTGCTCTGCTTCTGAGTCGCAGCTGGTGAAGATGCTTTCTGCCAATGGGAGAGTGTCTCCTCCTGACATAGTGTGATGTGGACACAGCTTTAAATCGATGTAATGTGCATCACTCAGGGGGGGTGGCTTTTTCACACCCTTGACCAACATAAGTTACATCGACTTAAGCGGTAGCGTAGACAAGCCCTAAGTGATAACATAAATAGTGTGGAAGTGGAGAACCACAGCTAGAAACTTTAAAGTGCTCTGAGATCCACTGGGATGAAGACCACTATATAATGTAAGACATTATTATTTACTATTTAAATATATTTCAAAGACATTTCATAGATCCTTTATGCCTCTTGCCACAGCTAGAATTTAAGAGACATATTTCCAGTTGTCTGTTCAGTTTCTTTTATTGCACCAAGGAGCTTCATTATGATTAAGTGGAAAATAATTATCACCAATATTTAAAAAAAAAATCTCATTACACTTTTTCTTTTCCTCAGATAAGTGATTTACAGAACAATAATTAAATGTCAGGGAATGAATCAAAGAGGAGATACTGACATTTGATAGTATTTTGTAAACAGACTCAATGAGTCCAGAGAGAGGTGGAAACTATTAATGTGTCCATAAAAATCTCCATAAAGCCCCTGGAAAGAGAATTGGATGTAAGTACAGGAGCCTGATCAAGGAGGATTGTAATATATTGAAGAATGTTTTTTTTTGTTTTGTTTTGTTTTTAAAGGAGCACCTTTGATTCTGGCTAACTGAGATTTGAAACACCAAGAGACTGTTTCCCACCAGCCATGGTTGTTTTTAAAATTAGGATGATTAGCGCCCTTTTTTTAATCCCTACTCAATCCTCACTGATATTTCCTCCTCACACATGTTATGAATTGAGCAAGAAAGGGGTTTGGAGATTTCTGCTTGGTGGTGAGCAATATGGTGAATATCCATACCTGGAACAGATATTGCCTCAATCACTATGGGAAATAAACTGAAAGCACCTGAGGTGGGGGTGTTACAGTATTTTATAAAGTATATTGGCAATATGGAGATTTGGGCTGTTGAATGTGTCATTTGAAGGGGCTCAGATACCATGGTGATGGGCACAGTATACAAATCTGAATAGTATAGAATACTCTTTCCCTACCTTCTCTTTGAATATGGTTTAGTAATTAGCGCACTGGACTGAAATTTGGTGGTCTAGGTCCTTTCCCCATCTCTGCTACTGGGTGAGCTTGGGCAGTTACTTTGCCTCTGTGTGTGTCTTAGTTTCCTCATCTGTAAACTGGGGATAAAGATACCTCCTCCTTTGTAAAATGCTTTGAGATCTATTAAGGAAGAGTGCAGTATGAGCTCTAGCTAGGTATTATTTTCCTTCTATCTCTGTCTTCTCTCTTAATCAGGGGTAATGTAACCAGCTCCTTTTGTATCTTCAGTGGGGGTTGAGCCCATTAAGCTTTAGTGCTAAAAGCATAAACTGCTTCAGCTAAAGCACTGAAGGACTTGATTCAATAAATCACTTGAGCATGCGCTTATGTTCGTTTCTATTTAGGACAGTGTTAAGCACAAGTGCTACCCTAAATAGGGATGCTTTCCTGAAACTGGAAGCAGAGGTAGACTAATCCTTTATATGAGCCAGCTACTAGAGAGTAGGGTGACCAGACAGCAAGTGTGGAAAAATTGGGATGGGGGTAGGGGGTAATAGGAGCCTATATTTAAAAAAAAGCCCCAAATATTGGGACTCATAGACTCATAGACTTTAAGGTCAGAAGGGACCATTATGATCATCTGGTCTGACCCCCTGCATGCTGCAGGCCGCAAGACCCTTCCCTGGACTCTACCGTTGAAGTCCCCAAACCTGTGTTTTAGTGACTTCAATTGGCTGAGACCCTCCTGCTAGTGATCCCTGCCCCATGCTGCGGAGGAAGGCGAAAAACCTCCAGAGGCTCAGCCAATCTGCCCTGGAGGAAAATTCCTTCCCGACCCCAAATATGGCGATCAGTAATACCCCGAGCATATAGGCAAGAGTCTCTAGCCTGACCCTTGTTGGCCATTATGCTATTCACGTACCATTGCTTGTTTTTCCTTGGCTACTATGTTTTATCATTAAACCATTCCCTCCATAAACTTATCCAACTTAATCTTAAAACCAGACAGGTCCGTCGCCCCCACCGTTTCCCTCGGAAGGCCGTTCACCTTATATTTCACCCCTCTGACGGTCAGAAACCTTCGTCTAATTTCAAGCCTAAACTTCCCCCCGGCCAGTTTGTATCCATTCGTTCTCGTGTCCACATTAGTACTAAGCTGGAATAATTCCTCTCCCTCCCTTGTATTAACTCCTCTGATATATTTAAAGATAGCAATCATATCCCCCCCTCAGCCTTCGCTTTGTCAGACTAAACAACCCAAGCTCCTCTAATCTCTTTTCATACGACAGGTTTTCCATTCCTCTGATCATCTTAGTCACCCTTCTCTGCACCCGTTCTAGTTTGAGTTCATCTTTTTTAAACATTGGACATCTCATCACAGTACTAGAGAGGGAGGAAGATCCAGGCTGTTGTGATGTGGGGTACAGTGATATAGATCTTTATGGTTCATGCTGTTAAAGAACATATGTGCCTTACTTCTGACTCTGTAACCCATCATAATCAAATCCAGTACATATTACTGGACCCAGCTGGCATTTCTCATACAGATACATCTCCCATTTAGTTACATAGCTGCTAACATGGGTCACCCAAGCATAGTGTAGAAGAGGAGTCTTTCAAGCACATACATCTTCACGTGTGAAACTTATTGAACATAAGTAAGGTGCACATTTTTAACAGTGAGGGTAATTAACCACAGGAACAACTTACCTAGGTATGTGATGGATTCTCTATCATCTGAAGTCTTTAAATCAAGACTAGATGTATCTCAAAAAATTATGTTCTAGCTCAAATAGAAGGTATGGGCTGATGCAGAAATTATAGTATGAGGTTCTCTAGCCTGAATAATGCAGGAGGTCAGACTAGATCAACATGCTGTCTTCTGGCCTTAAAATCTATGCCTCTACTAATACCATGTGTGAAATGAAAGTCCTATATAAAGAAATCCCATATCCTACTGTCCCAATCTATATGGGTATATCTGGCCAGGATGCTTAGTAAAGATTTCTTTCTCTCTTAAATTGTATTTAGTGGCTTAACTATTGGGGACCATTCTTGGCTGTTGTATGGTCACTGGCTCTTTCAGTTTCAAACGATGTGAGAAACCCGACAGCCAGAACCTGTGAGGCATGATTTACTGTGTCAAATGCTTAAAGATGATGTCCAAGATGTTACATAAGAGTGGAGTCTAACACTAAACTGTATCATTTTCATAGAGTGGGCAATGTAGGTTTATGCACTGAAATGGGAAAAAAGGAAAGGTGCTTAATGGAAGAAAGTAATGTTATATTGGGGCTTCATTGTGCTGGGTGTTGTACAAACGCATAGTGAGAGACACTCCCTACCCTAAGACTTCATAATCTATTCTAAACAGATGAGAGAGACAAAAGTGGGAGGGGAAATAGAGTCACAGAGACTTGCCTGAAGTTTCACAGGTAGGCAATGATGGAAATAGGACTAGAACTCAGGAGTCCTGACTCCTCATCACATCCATAGGGGAAATTAATTGCATTATACAGTAAGACATATTATTATAGGGTAATAAAGACAAGAGAGTGAATAAGAGAAAAAGCAAGGAACAATTACTGTAATGAAGTTGTCAAACGATCAAAATGTGAAAAAATAAGAAAATTAAATAAAAATAGCATTCACATTTTAAAAAAAATAGAAAAAATCAGATCCTCTCTGCCAAAAATACAAAATAAATGATCCAATAGAAAAAAAGTGTGGAAAGCAATAAATTAAGAAAGCTATAACGACAGAATAAATACCGAACATTAAAAATAACAAAGGCATGGAAAATAGCACAGGAAGAACCAAAAGGGTTTAGTGAAATAAAAGCGTAAACTTTTAAGCTAGCTGATGGAAGAAACAAGAAGAATGAGAGAAATAGGGCAAAAAAAGAGAAGGGAGAGAGAAAAATGAATACAGTCAAAGGAAGACATAAGAAAAAAAAGTGAGGAAGTGTGAAAGAGAAGAGGGATGAGAAGTATGAGAAGAATAACAGATGCATACTGGGTGTATTTGTTACATAAATAAAATGATCAGTGGGCCAGATCCTCAGCTGCAGCAGAACAGTATTTGATGTACATGAAAGATGAGGAGTAAAGTTTTTTCTCAGTTTCCTGACCCCTCATCTCTCTGAACTCAGGATTATTTCCACCCTCACACAACTTGGAACAGCCTCAGGAGTGCTCTAAATTGTGCCATCTTGCAATGGCCCCGTAGGGATCGTTATGTCCATGGGGATCACTAGACCCAATGTGCTCCAGCCATGGTCTCATCATGTCCTCTTAGCTTGGAATGGAGGGGTGGTGTAGAACTGAACAATAGCCAAGAATTATTCCACACTGGGGAAATACTCAGCTGCCCACTTCAAGCAGTTTTAAATCTCATTTACACTGCTGTAGCAGCTCAAAGAGGGCCTGATCCGAAGCTCATTGAAATCAGTGAAACGACTCCCCTTGATTTCAACAGAATTTGGATCAGGTCGATGGTGGTGACAAAGATTTGGCTTGGTATTTCTTACTGAATTGGACTGATTCTGACAAACCTTTTGTCATTTCCCAACAAAACTGTCCTATGAGTTTGGGGCAGGGTTCTATTTGAGTATGTAGGCAGTGGTTCACGTCAGTTGGTAATTTATCCAAAAAGGCTCCCCAAGCCCCTGATGTTTGTTTTATTACTGATTATTATGATTGTTATTTATTTTATTCATTAAGTGCTGAAGAAGACACAAAATGTAGACCGTGGCAGCACTGAAGAGTTTAGAATCTAAACCACATACATAGTTCCATAATGTCGTATTGTCCTGACAGATGTTCTGCTTTCTTAAGAGCTCCAGTCTATGCTGTAAGACATAGGAAAATAGGAATGTAAGGATTTGATTAATTATATGGCATAATCTAATTACCCTAATTATTGTGTTACAGTAAATTAGTATAGCAAGTAGATATTGTAATGAAGCCGTCCTTTAAAAAAAAAAAAAAAAATCTATGCTCACACATTTTGCAATGCAATGAGCAACCAATGGAGCAAACATAGGATATGAAGGAGGACACTGTCTTGTATGAATGAAACAAAAGACACTAAACCTGTATTGAGCGCAATAGCTGTCGTTGCAAGTAGTTTCATAATTTCTATAGTAGTTAAAGGAGGATGGGGGGGATGGGGTGCGAAGGAGTCAGTTCTATACCAATGGGACTTAAGCACATACTTAAAGTTAAGCTACAGTTGAATTTGGTCCAAAGGCTGCAATTTCAAATTGGTTACTAACGTGAATGGGGGAGCAGGTGCAGGTATAATGGAGGCTTAGGGGTATTGAAACAGGCAGCAGCATTCTGCGTGTCCTGGGCATTATTTTGAATCTATCAAGGAATCGCAGTGAGGTGCTTGCACTCTTGCCCATCTCTGATCAGAAAAGAGCGGAACATGGCACCAGGTCCTGACAGATGTATAAATCAAATGTGCTTTTGATATGGATTACTTTGCTTTGTCACCGCTATTTCCCCAGGATGAAATATGTTGTTGTGATAAAAAATTACATGGCAAAAGCTCCTTACTTGAGGGATTAAAAGTTAAATCTGTTTTTGTTCTAATTTCCTTCTGTTCTATTTTGAAAGAGCAAGGAGGCCAAGCCGATTTTTATTCCACTCAAACTCAGGGCAGCTCGGTTTTGATATTAAAGGAGAGGAATTCATGGTTACCTAACACCATCTTGAGCCCAACCACCAAGAAGTGGGCCAGAGGTTTCCCAGGTGGGATTTGTATTTTCCTACCATACACAGTGTGAAAATGCCAACTGTTGCCCCTCCCCCACCTCTAATTGACTCGCTAACTGCAGAAAAGTTCATTTACTGTAATCAATATCACTTTACTTCATGCCTCGATCAAAAACTACTTTCCACAGTCGATAGCAATTAGACAGACAGACCGAGATAGAGGTATTGATGGAGATGGAGCCAAAGATTTACACCTGGTTACTTTCCTCTCCAAATACATAGCAGGGACAACTGCTAATTGCAGGATATTGGATTAGCAAGCGTTCATTGAGAAACTAGCTAGCAAGGAAATAGCACAACTCCATTCATGTTGGACAGTGACACAGATTTATGGCCCAGTTCTGCTCTCAGTGCATATGGTACAGTCAAACCCCGCAATTAGGCGCCCCGCCATAACGTGAAATCACATATAACCGATCACAATTTGGCCCCCCTTTAAGACACACAGTAATACAATACTGTATGTACTGTACCAGTGGTCCCCAACGCCATGATGGCTGCCGGGACATTGATGTGCCCCCCGCCTAGTGCCAGGCAGGGGAGAGAAGCTGCGACCCCGCGCCTGCCGGGGACAGAGAACTCCGGGGCTGCGGGCATCGCTGCTCTCTGTCCCGGGCAGGTGCTGGGCCGCGGCTGCTCTCCGGCTTCAAGAGGAGCCGCGGCCCCGCAGCTGCCGGGGATAGAGAGCACTGGCGCCCGCAGCCCTAGAGCTCTCTGTCCCCGGCAGGTGCAGGGCCGCGGCTCCTCTTGAAGCCGGAGAGAAGCCGCGGCCCCGCACCTGCCCGGGACAGAGAACAACAGGGCTGCCGGCGCTGGTGCTCACTGTCCCCGGCAGGCGCAGGGCCGCAGCTTCTCTCCCCTGCTGGGTACTAGGCGGGGCACATCAATGCACCGCCTTGGGGACCACTGACGGGCTTGAAACCCCGCTATACCGCGACCCCGCATTTAGCGCGATGTAATTTTTTGGACCCCAAGCATTGCGGTATAGCGGGATTTCACTGTATAAATCCAAAGTAAATTCATTGACAGCAGTGGAGTTACTCTAGATTTACACAAATGTAAATTAGAGCAGAACTTGGCACATGGAACCAGATCAATTTACACCAGCTGAGAATCTGGCTCTGTATGTAAAGAAGAGAAGAAAAAATTTGTGAGCTTAATTCTCAGATTTTTAACAGTGAAGGTAATTATCCATTGGAACAAGTTAGTTAGGGATGTAGTAGATCCTCTATCACTTGCAAGACTGGCTGTATCTCTAAAATATAGCTCAAGCAGAAGTTATGGATTGATGCAGGAATTGCTGGACGAAATTCTCTGGCCTATGTGAGGTCAGATTAAATGATTGTAATGGGGCCTTCTGGCTTTAAAATGTATGAATCTATGAACTGCATCCAATACCCACTGCGCAGAGCTGCAGGGGGAAGGCTTGTGTAGCTCCCTGATCCTGGGGATCAGGAACCAGTTTTGCCCTCAACATAATTTAGAGCAGTACTCAAAGACCAGAATGCCCTGAGGACTGAGCTGTGTCTCTTCTATACTATGTAATAGTGAAGCCAGTTTTGGGGAGGGATTTCTTTTCCATTTGGAACCTGTCCGAGTCGGTGCAAGGATGTTTCGTGCCCTAGGCGAAACTTCCACCTTGTGCCCTCCCCACTCCCCGAGCCCTGTGGCAGCTCCCCGTCTCCCCCTGCCCTGAGGCGCCCCCCCCCCGCGGCAGCTCCCCACACCCCCGGCCAGGGGAGCCGTGCGGCAGCTCCCCACCCCAGCTGACCTCTGCTCCGCCTCCTCCCGAGCACACCATCACTGCTCCACTTCTCCTGCCTCACAAGCTTGTGGCGCCAATCAGCTGTTTGGTGCTGCAAGCCTGGGAGGGAGAGAAGCAGAGCGGGGCGGCGTGCTCAGGGGAGGAGGTGGAGCAGAGGTGAGCTGGGGCGGGGAGTTCCCCTGCGTGCCGCCCTCCCCCTTACTTACCGGAGGCGGCCCTCCCCGCGCCCCCCTGTCCCAGCTCCCTCTGCCTAAATGCCAATGATGACCGGGGCGGCCAAAGATCCAGCCGCTGCGGTTGCCACCGAAGAAAATGCCGCCCCCCAAATGCTAGCGCCCTAGGCGACTGCCTAGGTCGCCTAGTGGGTTGCACCGGCCCTGGAACCTGTCTTGGGCAAAGTGCAGTTGGCCTTCAAATGAAACTATTAAGAATAGTAATTAATAAGGATGATCTAATAAGTATAAAAATTAATAATGATGATCATCTTGCTGGGGTGCCAGTTCTCAGGGTGGCTGCTTTACACTGGGCCAGTTTTAAGGGGGGTAAGAAGGGTGATAGCCCTGAGCACTAATTTCCAGGGATGGCAGGTCATTGTTGTGCCACTTGGCATTTTTTGTTTGTTTGTTTCTTTTCTTCACTGATTAGCCAGCCGCTTCTTTTTCTTTTCTTTTCTTTTTTTTCTCGGATGCTTCAGTTCCATAGGAGCTCTGATTCCTGTAGTCTCTGAGAAAAGCTGCTTTCAGGCGACAGTAGCATGTGTTTTCATGCTCAGATGCATTCACATATGGACACACACCAGTGTGATTAGATTTGCAGGTACTCTATGTGACGGGTTAGATCGCAGAACCCCCCTTGGGAGCTGCCACTTGCTGTGCCAAGACTACTTCTATCCCTGCCTTCCCTGCCAGCTCGGGGTCCCAGTGCCCTATCTTGCTGAGCCAGACACTCCCATCTGCTCCAACAAAGACCCAGGGTCTGAATTACTTGCCCCAAAGCTGCAGGTTTACCTGAAAGCAGCTAACAGAAGTTAGCTTTAACACTCAGATGCCAAACTCCCAATGGGATTTAAACCCAAATAAATCCGTTTTACCCTGTAAATTCATAAATTGTTCACCCTCTATAACACTGATAGAGATGCACAGTTGTTTGCTCCCCCAGGTATCAATACATATGCTGAGTTAATTAATAAGTAAAAAGTGATTTTATTAAATACAGAAAGTAGGATTTAAGTGGTTCCAAGTAGTAACAGACAGAACAAAGTAAGTCACCAAGCAAAATAAAATAAAACGTGCAAGTCTATGTCTAATCAAACTGAATACAGATAATCTCACCCTTAGAGATGCTTCAGTAAGTTTTTTCCTCAGACTGGACACCTTTCAGGCCTGGGCAAAATTCTTTCCCCTGGTAAAGCTCTTGTTCCAACTCAGGTGGTAGCTAGGGGATTCCTCATGATGGCTCCTCTTCTCCCTTTGTTCTTTTCCACCCCTTTATATATCTTTTGCATAAGGCGGGAATCCTTTGTCCCTCTCTGGGTTTCCATCCCCTCTTTCTCAATGGAAAGATGCCAGGTTAAAGATAGATTCCAGTTCAGGTGACATGATCACATGTCACTGCAAGACTTCATTGCCCACTTGCCAGCACACACATATACAGGAAGACTCACAGGTAAAACAGAGCCATCTGCAGACAATTGTCCTGGTTAATGGGAGTCATCAAGATTCCAAACCACCATTAATGGTCCACACTTTGCATAATTACAATAGACCCTCAGAGTTACATTTCATATTTCTAGTTTCAGATACAAGAATGGTACATTTATACAAATAGAATGATCACACTCAGTAGATCATAAGCTTTGAAATCATACCTTATAAGAGACCTTTTGCATGAAGCATATTCCAGTTACATTATATCAGGGGTAGGCAACCTATGGCACGTCTGCCAAAGGTGGCACACGAGCTGATTTTCAGTGGCACTCACACTGTCTGGGTCCTGGCCACCGGTCCGGGGGGCTCTGCATTTTAATTTAATTTTAAATGAAGCTTCTTAAACATTTTAAAAACCTTATTTACTTTACATACAACAATAGTATAGTTATATATTATAGACTTATAGAAAGAGACCTTCAAAAAATCTTAAAATTATTACTGGCACACGAAACCTTAAATTAGAGTGAATAAATGAAGACTCGGCACACCACTTCTGAAAGGTTGCCGACCCCTGCATTATATTAACTCATTAGCATATTTTTATAAAACCATATAGACTGCAACGTCACACTCTTCTCCATCACATACTTGTCCCTCACCAGATGATCCACTCCAGTGGTGTATGGTTCATGCTGATCTAAATTCTGTGCCATTATATGGTCCAGAGATAAATGGTTAGTAGGAAACAAGGCTAGTAACATGCATAATTTGGAGGAATAGATCTTAAAGATGAGGGAAGCAGGAGAGAAAGGTACAAAGGAAGGCTGTGTGAATGATGGGAGGAAAAATGTATGTGTTGTGCATTTTATCTGACAAATGTCACAATGTTTTCCCAAAATGAGTTACTTGTTGAATTTCTCCCCTTTGCAAAGAGGCTAGGACCAGGCATGTTGAAAGCTGAAGTAAAGAGCTGCACACTGAAAGCCACTGCAATGCATAATACAATTTTTATGATTCCTACAAAACATATGAACAATGCTATGTATTCTTAATCACAATCTAATGGCATGTTAGCTAATGATATTATATAGACAGATCTTTTGTAGCACACTCTTGTAACATGCACCACTTAAGTCCCCCCCCTTCTGATTTCAGTGGAAATTAGGAATCTAAGTACCTTTGTGGATCTGGTCACAAGAGCTTAAATTGTGCATAGGCCTTGTACTGACCTTTCTGCCTAGTGATGAATGTTACCCTTTTATACACTCACAAATTTCTGAGGGAGACATCATTCAGCACTATTATGAAAATATGGCAGGCCAGAGTAATACATAACACTGAACTGATGAAGCCATTCAAAGTTACTGTGAGAGTAAGATAATGATGTCTTATGTCACTCAGGATTTATTTTACCAGTAGTGGATTGGGTAATGAGAGAGACTGCAGAACAATCAAGGGGCATACAATGGACTTTTACAAACAAGATAGAAGATCTTGACTTTGCTGATGACATCAACTTGCTATCCCAGACCTATAGGGACATGCAAGTGAAAACAAATATCTCCAGGACAATGCACAATTAGTAGGGTTGAGAATCAGTACTCAGAAAACTAAAACCATGAGACTCAACACCCAACAAGAAACACCAATAATACTTTCTGGGCCTGACATTGAAGAGGTCTGATATTTCACATATCTTGCCAGCATTGTATGTACAACAGGTGGAACAGGCAAAGACATTAAAGACCGAATAGTGAAAGTGAGATATACCTTTGCAACTCTAAAGTCAATGTAAAGAAACTGAAATCTTGCCCTCCAAACGACGCTTCGAATATTTAACACCAATGTTAGGTTGATCTTCCTATATAGTGCGGAAACATGCAGACTTAAGACCTTACTTGCTAAACTCCAAGTTTTCATAAACATCTGCCTTAGACAAATCCTCAATATCAGATTACTACAAAAAAAAAACACAAGCAAAGAACTCTGTAGGAGGACAAAACAGAAACTGATAGGACAGGAAATTACAGAACAAAAATGGAGATGGCTAGGACATACGTGGAGAAAAGACCTGAGTAACATAACAAGACAATTGTTGGACTGGAACCCCCAGGACAAAAGGCAACAAGGTAGACCAAGGATAACATGGAAATGCACAATAGACGCAGAATTGAAAGCTATCAGATTGACATGGGAAGAAGCTGAGAATGCAGTAGCCCAGCAAATATGGAAGGCAGTAGTGAGGACCCTATGTTCCACATGGAATAGAGAGACATAAGAGAGAGGAGAGAGATTATATACTCTATAAACTGGATGAATAACAGTGTGGTCTAGTGGCTAGTGTATCTGATTAGAACTCAAGCAGCTGGGTTCCATTCCCAGCTCTACCACTTGTCTGCTGGATGACCTTGGGCAAGTCACTTCACCTCCCTGCATCTCAATTCCCCATCTGTAAAATAGGGAGAAAGATACTGATCTCCTTTTGTAGAGTGCTTTGAGATCTCCGGATGAATAGCACTATCTAAGAGATAGCTATTATATTGTTATGATTATAACAAGGGTAAAAACAATTTATTCAAAAACTATCACAAACTTCATGGAATACAGTTTTCAACAAATATTGTTTAACCTGTCATAGTGCAGAAAGGGAAAGAAGCAGGAAAGTCCACCTCAGTCTCCACTCCAGGTGCAAATCACAATTTTTTGACTGGATCTTCTCTATATACACACAAAAACCTACCAAAACATAACACTAAAATGCACTCACAAGTTTTCCCCTGGGAGAGGATGAGAGAGAATAAATCACGCATGACAGATGTTAGTGATGTCACTTAATGCACTTCTGGAGGGCGCTCAGATATGGTGATTGAAGGCTGTATAAGAACCTTTATAGAGTAGAACAAAATAGAATAGGCAAACTATGATCAAGGAAATTAATATTTCAAGAGTTTGTGATATTGGCATCCTGACCAACTTCAACATCCTCTCATGGTTCAGAATGACACAAGAAATTCTTCACAGCAGCCTTCCTTCCTTCCGTTAGATATGTACTGCATGTAAATCTCTTTGTATACCACACACTCTGTTCTTTTAGCAGTAGAGGTTTTTGATATTTGTTTACTCCAGCACAGATTGAAATCAGAGAACTCTACAGCATCTACATGACCAAGAAGTGTCAGTCAGCTTTCTTAGCACAAATATGATCTTACCTTAAGTGGATGCTATGTAACTACTCTTTTCCTTTCAATACCATGTGGATGTTTGACCAAGGCAGCCAGCAGGTTGAAATATTTGTCTCTTGCCAGCACATGTGGCATTACAACACAGTATAGTACAAAGAGATTTGCACCACTTGTTAGACTCTGTTGTAAGCTAAAGGAAAGTATATAGCAGCATTATTTTAAAAGCCTTATTTCCTTAGTCATGTGTCGAGCTGGGTCAATGCTGCAAGGAAATATTCAGTTGATTAAAAGCCACAAACACACTGATGAAATTTTCAGCTTCTTTTATTGGTTTTCCAGTCACCTTTGTAAGATAGTGCTTTTCTTTCTGTCTCCTGAAAGTGTGAACCTCACGAATGCTAGTGCAAATATGTTTACATGTGAAAACTCCTTTCTGCAACTACCTTAAAAGCCAGTTTTGTTTCTCTCCTCTTGTTTATAAAAGTTTGAATCATCCATCCAAACCTTTCTGGGTGTTCCCCCCCCCCCCAAAACCTAAAATCACTAGTAACTTTGAATATCTTGATCAGGAGTTTTTAAAGCTAATTTGAGCACTGATGTTACTGATTGATTAAGCACTGGAATAAATGCCTAGGAGGTTGTGGAATCTCCATCATTGGAGCAGGCTAGATAAACGCCTGTCAGGGATGGTCTAGATCAGCAGTCCCCACCTTTTCGAGTGGCGGGCGCCGGACGACTAGCCGCCGAGGGCTGTTGCTGCTGGACAAGCAGCTGCCGAAATGCTGCCGAGAAGCAGCAACGCCAAGAAGCATCGCTACCAAAATGCCACCGAAAATCAGCAGCATTTCGGCAGTTGTTTGTCTGGCAGCCAGTAGGCGGGTGCACATAGATGCCCCGGCTGATGCCATGGTGCCCGTGGGCACCGCATTGAGGACCCCTGTTCTAGATAATACTTAGTTCTGCCATGAGTGCAGGGGACTGGGCTAGATGACCTCTCGAGGTCCCTTCCAGTCCTATGATTGATTATTAGACTGATATTCGTATTATTATGTTGCAATTGTTAATGCTAGCTCTCATGTTACTTATGTTTTGTTTTATTGTCACAGGATCAGATTCTGATACCCTTATTCATGTTGTACCTTACTCCTGCGAGTAGTCCATGATGTTAATGGGACTATCCGTGGAATGCAATGCTACTCAATGTGAGTATGGCTGGCAGAAACATGACCATTTTAATTAGGATTACAATCAATAAAATAAGGGGAGAAATTTATTATTGGCTACAAATAGTTCATGGAACTAGTTCTTTCCAAGCAGCATGAGTCAGATTGTCATCTGATATAGATCATCATACACCTGTTTACACCAGCTGAGGATCTGCCCCACAATTAGCTCAACATGAGAATCAGGTAGATGGATGACTCCAGAGACTTTTAAACTCTGCTGTTGTATATCATACATTGACCTTTCTCCAAATGGTGTTTTAATAAATATTTCTGCAGGAAAGAATTTCTTTTAGATGCTTTTAAAGACAGAACTACATAGTACACATTTATTATCCCCTCTCTATTGTTTTCTTTGATTAAAGTTACAATCCCTTTTGCCTATGCTCCAGTGGCTCTAATCATAGGACCATCAGGGTATTTCCCTTCCTTTTTTTGCAGTAGAAGTGAAGTTAAAAAAATGCGTCACTCAAGTGAGTTTTTTTTTTTTTTTTTTTTTGTTATCACATTTCAAGCTGTCACTTAAAACGTACAAACATTCCTGAGCAATGGAGACAGGTTTTTATTTTTTTTTCTCACACCCCAGTTTTCTTCTTTGCAATAACTTTACTAATAGCACATTTGACAACTAAACATGAATTTTGACTTCTGATCAAAGCCTCCAGAGAACTCAGTCAGCATCCCCCTCCCTGGCTCCACCTGCGTAATGGCAGTGCTATAATAATCAAACCAATGCCACTGCTAAAAGGAACTGTTATCTAATAAATAATTATTCCGAGATCACTTAATTAACCCCTTGTTCCCCCAGCAGCAGACTTAACCTAGCAGAAAAAGAACATAATTGAAAAACACAGGAAATCTATAACCGGCAAATAGAAACGCAGGGAGAAGTGAGACTGACTCGTGTGTAATGGAAACAGCACCTTTTGTGGCTTCTGCTGACCTTTTAGCAAAACCAGCAATATTAATTATGCACTGAAGGGATGTGGGTTTTCTAGATGGATAGAGATGGATTCTGTAAATGTGGATTTCTCAAGGAATAGTTTTTCATCCTCTACTCAGTACATTTCAGGTTCATTATTTCCTCTGAAAAATCTCAATCAAAGTATCTCTCTTGGTCACAGAAATATGCACAGATATTCCAAAGTGGACACTGGGTTAGGATGCTTCCATTTTGGGGAGTACTGCTTTAGACTCCTTGGGGCTAATTTCCAGAAGTGATGAGCAGCCCCCCACCAGTGGATATCCTTGAAAGCCATGAGTGCTTCGCTCTTGTGAAAATCAGCGCCAAGTCGATTTATGCTAGGCACCCAAAATATGAGGCACACAAAATGAGTGGCTACTTATGAAAATGTTGTGGGTCTCTGTTCAAATAATGAACTGTAAGGTATATCGCAGACATCTTCTCTGAGTATCTGTATAGTTGTTGAAAATGACCAACGTGCAGAGGACAAGCACAAGGTCAATAAACCACTTTCGTTCTACTTAAGCCTTTGGTATGATTAAAGCAGTGCATGGGTTTTGTACTGCCCCTCTGCACATGGGTGAGTTTCACCCAGCATGGACTAATCCTTCTCAAGTCTGAATCCTACCCAAGAGGCTTTTTTCATTACCCTCAAAAACAGAAGAAAACCCCATAATGAACTAGGCTCTTAAACTCTTCTGTTCTGTCTAGTGCTGTGCAGTGATCATGGACTTCCCATGCAAACACTAGTGGCCTTCTCCCCTCAAACACACATTCCAAGCTCTACCACTGATCTGAAACCAAACTTTAAGGAGTTGAGAACGTGTGGTTTTGGTTCAATCCCATCCCTAGAAATAAGTCTGACTGACATGCCACAATTTCTTACACTCAAGTTCGTTTTTAAACTCCACATTAATTATTCTTCTTCAGAGGCTCTGTTCCATTTGTCTTGTGCAAGGGAAGACAGGTAAAGTGAGTTAATTAAATCCTCTTTCATTGGCAGCATGATGAAATCTTAATGCTGCTGTCTGAGTGCTGATGTGTCCTTAAGTTATCCCTCTATTAAGAGCTCGATAGGTTGAGATGGATTGTTTGTTTATTTGATGGAAGTTTGGGACTCCGCTTCGGAAGGAATGAGAAAGGTGCAATCCAAAGGAACAAGGTACAACAAAGGTTAAATTGGGTGATTTGTGGGGCACCATTCAAGCGTGATTAGGGTCATGTCACATTTCATTGGTCTCTACATTTTGTGCTGCACAAGTACATCATTTTCACTGTCTCTTTTACACTGATAGGAAAGGATACACTTGCATGGGACGAAGAGCCAGGAAGAGATGTGGGCATGTGTGGAACAAGGAGGATTTGGGAAAGGAAGAGAGGCTGATTCAAGTAATGAAAGTATAGCTATAGAAATATAGCTATTGCAGTATAGTGAAAATTTACAGAAATAAACTATACCGATAGAAACACCTTTATACCAATATAACTGCATCCATACTGTGGGGGTTGCACTGATCTAGCTATATGTGTTAAGAAAGAGATGTAACTATACTGATACCCATGACCGATTAAATAATTTAGAGGCCCTTTGCACTATTCCAATTGGGTCTCCCCCCGCACACACATTTCCTGCCCCAAGGGATAGGAGGCCCCAGGGGGAGGCAGGCCTACCCAAGGGGAGTTGCAGGGAAGGAGGGGTTCAGAAGCCAGGAGGTAGTTGGGTGATGTCTTGGGGAGGGGGTCGGGTCCTGTCCCTAGGGTGGGAGGCCCTGGGAGGAAGAATGGGTTGCAGAGTGAGCCTGCCCCACACTCACCCCATAGTGGACTAGCCAGATGCCATGCAGGTTTGCCCCACCCAGCTTTCTTTCCGGCCTTGGTGTTTTTGTGCGTGTGGGTTTTTTTCTTCATTTTTTGGTGATCAGGGTCCCCTCCCCTGGGATGGAGGCCTTGTGCAAGTACACTGAGTGCACATTGGTTAATCCGGGCCTGATCATGATAATAACTTTGGAAGAGGTACAAATTGCAATGAAGGTTGTGGGATAGATTATCTACTTACTTACACCAGGATAAATTAGAAGGAATTATACTGAAGTCCCCTATGAGGAGGACCATCCTTTCCCCAACCTTATTTTCACATTGCACACGATGTTGCTCTAAGTTAACATGACCCATGTGTTTCACACACTCTGTCAGGACAGTGTGAGCTAGCAAGGAGAGCATGAGATTTTTCAGATGTTTTATTCATGTGCCACTTGACTGTTCATTTGCTAAGGGTTTACAAATGCTTCATCAATTTTTAACAGGCCTGATACCTAGTTTAAAAAAAAAGGAGGGGGGGGGCAGAGTAGAACAACTATAAAAAAAAGTGGAGAATGAGATGGGCATTAAATAATTCACACTTACTTATTGCATATTCTAACCAAGTTAATTTTTAAAGGAAACAGTTATGATAGAGACAATTGAATTAAGTTTATCCAGTTCATTCCAAAGAGGGCAACAAAATCTATGTTTTCCCCTGGTGCATGCAATACATTGAGGATATTAGAGATTGTTTACTGAAAGGGAATAGGTACAAAATTCTGTAAGAGAACAGAGGGAAAAGGATATAGTCTGGCCTGGCAACATAAGAAATTCAACCCTATGCAAAAGGCCAGCTCAAGGCTATATGCCACGTATGTGCCAAGTAAGGGCTCAAAAGAGTGATGCATAGGCATTGTGCTGGCTTTCTGAACGAGAGTAATGACCTCACTGTATAAATCACCATTTTTTTTTTTTTGGCAGTGAAGACATAACCACAGTGGTAAAAATGATTATGTTCTCTCAACACTAGCACTTCCACCACTTGACACCACCACTGAAGCTACACCAGTAGATTTCCCACTGCAGTGTTGAGACATCCTCATACCCTCATGGAGGCAGGAGCATTTCACACCAGTCCTAGGCAATGCTTCTCAGAAGAATAGCATTGATGGGATCTAAAGCGGCTTGTTGATCTTCCTCTGGCCAGAGTGAGAGTAGCCATGATTCAGGGCCTTTCAGCCAATGGAATTGGGAAGTTAAATGAAGAGAGAAATCCCAGAGGGAACTTTGGCTATACTGAAAAAAAACTGTGGATTTAATCTTTGTTATAAAAGCATCTTGGAGAATGTAGTATAGGGAACAATCTTGCTTCTCTAAAGGCTTAACTACTACAGAGGGATTTTCCATCTCTAATGTCTATGATATGAAACTCATGGAAATGTATTTTCAAACTTTCATAATTATCACTATTAACTTACATAATTTAAAAAAAAGAGGCTATGACATATGCTTCTCATTGATAGAGCTGATGGGTAATTTGATGCTTTTTATCAGAGAAATACATGTACTCCCTGGCTGAGATCACTGATTTAAATCCCAGTAACATTGATTTACACCTTGAACCATCTGTGTTAGATACACTGAGCTCCCTATTGCTTCTGTGTGGGCAAGACCTAAAAAAACTAAGGTCTAGTCTGTTTTGTGCAGACATTAGTTCCCAATGCTCTTTTCAAAGACCAGGTTTTTTCCTGGTATTCAAACTTTCATCTCCCTCCAACCTCCCCAGAGCTAGCTTCACTTCTATAGTGCCAAAGGAATACAAGGCCAAATCATGTTATGGCCAATTCAGATTTTAGGGTCAGAAGGGACTATTGTGATCAGCTAGTTTGACCTCCTGTATAAAACAGGCCACAGAACTTCCCCAAAACAATTCCTAGAGCATATCTTTTAGAAAAACATCCGATCTTGATTTAAAAACAGTGAGTGATAGAGATGAGTTTATGAAATGCATTAGGACCTTTCAGTATGAAAGTTGCAACACAGATGTAACTTGTATTATTTTCACCAATCAAGATAAGTTATTAGTGCTGTATAAATTCCATATGTATATAGGTAGAGTAGATAATTCTGACTTTTGATGGTGTTGCTAAAAGGCAAAAAAAATGAAGTTTATTTTTCATTGTTGTTTGCTAGTTAATATTTTTATACGCTGTGTAAGAAATGCAGATTTCTATAGGGAAAATGGGTTGTTGAGGGTGTTTTGTTGGGTGAATTTAAAAAACAAACAAAGGAAATTCTGTAAACTTGACTAAAAATTTGGACTAGAGGAACAAACTTTTTCTCAAATCTATTCAGAGTGGTTCTGTTTTCCCATCCCTTTGAAAATGGTTCAGGAAAACAGAAGTGACCACTATAGCCCTCAATTCTGAGAGCCCAATTTTTCTGAACATATCAATGCATAGAATTTCTTTTTACAAAGCCCTCTGAAGCCAAAGCAATTGGGTTGATGGACTTTGACTCATCAGAGGAAGAGCACAATCAATTATCTAATCTCTTGAGGAGGAAAAAAAGGCATGCGAGCCATGGCGTGTAATGGGAAGTACATTCCCTGGTACAATGTTTTGATATTAACATCTCGCATGACGTCAGGCTACAAAATACAAAAGTGCTTTTTAGAAAGGTTCTGTTTTTAAAAGTTAAACACTGGACTATAATCAGGCTTCGGGGAACAATACATTCAACATTAAGATGATCAAACAGACCCTAATATCTCCTACACACAAAATTATTGGAGCTAACAAGGTTGCCAACAAGGACTGGGAATAGAACATAGAAGCATCCCTAAATATTTCCCTATGTTGAAAATTAATGAACCAGTCTCAGAGCTGTCTGGATGATGGTTACAGGAACTGCACACAGGATACTTACCTCTACCCATAAGAAAGCTGGGCCAACCTCACAAAAATTGCTTTCTGGAGTCGGAGAGACTGGAGCTTCTCAGAATGTGTCTGTGCAAAACTAAGGCAAAGTCTCACAAATTATCAGGGACCATAAACTAGAGGACACTGGGAAACCAAAAGCATAATCTAAATACAGAAGACTGACTGTGGAAGCAATGTGACACAGCAGAGATTGCACTAGAAAGTGTCTGTCTCACTGTTCAAAATATGTGGGTACATGAGAGTTATCAGGAATGATAAATGACCTTTTAATAAAGAAGCAACTTTAGCCCCCTCTGACATATCTGGGGTGGGGAAAATCTTCCTTTTTTATACTTTGGCATCATGTGTACAGTTGGACACTGGATATGTCTACACTGGGGGAAAAAGGTGTATTCTTAATTCTTGTTAGCTAACAGGAGTTAACATGAGGTAAAATTCCATTGCCTGTTCCTCCAAGAGTCTTAGAGCCTCACATAAGTACAGCACCAGTCTAGACACAGTACCTCAAGTACAACTTTGCAGTGTGGCTGCTCACACTAAGGGTACGTCTACACTGCCCGTTGGATCAGCGGGTAGAGATCGATCTAGCGGGGATTGATTTATCACGTCTAGTATAGATGCGATAAATCAATCCCCGATCACTCTGCCATCGACTCCTGTACTCCACCGTGGCAAGAGGCGGAAGCGGAGTCAACAGGGGAGTGTTGGCAGTCGACCCTATACCGTGAGGTCGCGAGGTAATTCGACCTAAGATACGTCGACTTCAGCTACGCTATTCTCGTAGCTGAAGTTGCATATCTTAGGTTAATCCCTCCCCCTCCCCCCTGCCCCCCCAGTGTAGACCAGCCTAAGGCTAGGCCAACTCAAGTGCCAATTAATGGAGTAAAGTGTGCTGTGTAGACAAGGCAGGTTGTAGTTTTAGCACAAGTTAGCTGGTCAAAGTAAACCATAGACTCCCCTACAGTCTTTAGCTTGATCAGCTTTTGCCAAAATCATGAATTCCCATATCTGCACTAGTATTTAACCTTGTGTTGAGAACTCACCATTTTTTCTAGTGAAGTCAAGGCCACAGAGCCCTTTAGGCCCTGATACTAGATCCATCCTGGCTTTGAAGGTGCCCATCACTCTAATACCTAGGACATGCCATTATTCAGCATTGGCACTGTAGATCTACACTGAGCTGTTCACAGTTGTGACCTGGTGCTATAAGTTATGAAATTCAAATTGATTCACCTTCAGTTGCAAGATAGTCTATTTGGAAACCCTTCTTCTGCATTAGGATTAAAGACATTTTGGGTACATATTTTATAAGGACTTTGAAACAATTAAACATCTTCAACTTCTAGCAATTATTGTTGGAATACTAAGACTTTCTTCCTTAATCCCATCTATATAGTTACAGCTTCCTTCAGCTTCTGCTTTTCCCTAGACTTTGATCACCTGCTTTTTGTACAGCAGATGAACGATCACCTAATACTGAATATTTGTTTTCCAAGTTGCCCATTTTTGAATAATAAATCATAGGGCAAGGATAATAAATCAAAAGCACATCCCCACACATATCTCAATGGAAAAAAGCATCTGGTACACTGGAAATGAATTATCAAATACCAAGAGAGACTCTGTTTTAATTCATTATTCACCAAGACAGCTTTCTTTAGAGCATTAACACAATTAATACTTACATAGCGAATTATATCTTCATGCACCCTTACCAAAGCTAATCTCTAGTTCTCTCCCACCCATATGTAGTCTCATTTTTAGCAAAAATTTTGAATATCTGCTTAGTGTTTTTCTTCAGTACATCTCAAAACATTTTACAAATGAGGTCAGTACAATCACTCCCCTCTTTTCTTTTTAAATAGATGATGAAACTGGCACAGGGAGGTGAAGTGACTTGCCCAAGGATACCCAGTGGACCAGTAGCAGAGCCAGGAATAGAAACCAGGTCTTCTGAATCCCAGTCCAGTACTCCAATTCACTAGACCACACTACCTCACATGTAGAGAAGTATATTGAAAATTTAGTACACCATAAAGGTTAATTTCTGAAAAACATGAAATTAATAGATTATTAATCGTCATATTTGATTCAGTCTTTTAAAAAAATTCTGAACTGGAATGCTGCAGAAACCAGAGGACCTTGCCAGTTTTATGTCAATCTTATCATAGACACAGTGATCTCGTATATTGTGCTCACAAAGTGAGCTCTAGGATCTGCAGATCTCAAGCAATCTACAAGGGCAGCGAAGGGACTAAAGTCCCATTCTTGTGCACCTTAGAATCTCCAGGAGGGCAACTTTATGCACCTTAATGACAATGAGAGCATCATCCACATTTCAAGGTCACACCGTTGTCTGCCAAAATACGTTTGATGCAAGAGAAAAATGTAACTTGCACTATTACAGGGTCGTTACTTCCAACAACCACATGAAAAAGGTAAAAAGAGATCATAATTAAAATTAATGATACCAAAATTCTTCACAATTTTATCAGATTATTTTTGTTTAGCCAGAAGACAGAACTCAGATTACACCTGAATTTATACAATTTATTAATTTAATTACATAAATATTAATAAATAAGTAAGGAATTACAGAAAGTAAAATAAGGTGATATGACAGTCAAAGTTAAAACTATAAATTTAACATGGAATATTCCAATTTTTATCAAGTAGGTATATATACTCAAACCTAGTTAATTCATTTCATACATCGTAAAGTAGTGATTTTAACAAAATCATCTTAGTAGAGAACAGAATTAACTACCAGTATAAATCTTTTAATACAGGACAATACTTCACTGGCAGAAGTAGAGGTCAAGAGTATGCCACAATTAATTACACTTTAAAAAGCTCAATAAGGTTTAAGGGATCCCTAACGCTGCACAAATGCTAAACTCTTGAAAGTCTCTGGAGATACCTTTTTTCTGCTTGGTCACCTTTATTCCAGATTTTGGAATTAGGCGGCTCCTGGATCCCCATTGAGTTTAAAATTTAAAATTAATTGCTTTTAAACACCTACCCTAAATTAACTTTCACACCAATAAAATTGCACCGAACAGGCAACCTCAATTTTGTCCTCTAAGTACATCTAATAATGTACATATACAAAAACATCTAAAATTTTCAACAATTCGCACTAAACCAATACCTGAAAAACAGTCATCACAAAATACTGTACCTCTTCATAAATATTAACACTTAACAGAAAAAATACCTGCATAAAACATCCACATCATCAACCTCGAGCATCCACTTAATTCAACAAGCATAAAAACTCATTAAACCACCACTATTACCACTTATATCAATATAAACAACTACCAAAAATACTCTACTTCTTCTGACACAATAGGTGCAAAGTAAAAATTGCAAGTGTGGTACAATTTGGTTGGTGTGACCGTTTGGTAGAGTAAGTGTTTGAAAGTTGTGAAGTGGGGGGAGTAACTGCCAGTTTCCAGAACATTTAGTTTTGTTTGCTTGTTTTTAGAAATATGTGAGAGATACAGAGCTTTAAAAATATTAAGTTAGGTGTTAGCTGGAGTAAATGTTAATATTTTCAACCTTAACTTTCTTTGAAGAGGTTTTTTTTTTTTTTAGAGGGTCTTGGGGATGAGTGGAGAATACAAACACATGTCTTCCCTTCAGTTACATCTTTTAACTTCTAGTAGGAAGTTATGATTTAGTGAGCTATGCTCCGATAGTACTTGTGTGTTTAAGGTCTCTGCATTACAGATTCACAATTATTCCTTAGTACATAAAGTATTAGTCGCCCAACTATATAAAAGTCACACACTTAAGTCAAAGGAATACATTTTCTAAGATGTGTGTAACTGTTTTACATAAAATAAGGTAGTCACCTTGGTAAAATATACATTTTAAATACTAGGTTACATATCTACATGAAATCAACATTAGTTTTATTGATAATTTCTAATTGGCCACAGGTGGAAACTTAGTTTAATTCCATATGGCATCATAGATATAGTACTGTTTTGGTATCTAAAATGGACTTTCTTCCAGGCTGAGAGAAAGGAGAGAGATTAATAGTGTACTGAATGAAAAAGGTTTTCCAACACTCTTCAGGGTGGCCATCCTACATCTCAGTTTTCTTCTATTGTTTTCAAATAGTTCTTCAGCTTTGAACAACTTGCAGTAGGCAACAGAGACTTTAAGAAAGTAAAACTGACTGCTTGCTAAACAGAAGCCCAAATCACCAAGCAATGACATGAAAATGACTCATGAAAGAATGGTAAAGCTTAAATTTCATGAATTAAATAAAAAAGATACATCTTGCTTTTCTACTAGTATAAGAAAATATGATAAATAAAGCACGCTTTATGGACTCATTAGTAAAAGACAATTTGAGAGGACATGATGATAAAATAAAATGACATATCAGATCTCATGTGGCACAGGTAGTTACAAAATTGAAAGGTCATAGCAGGAAACTGTTCTCCAGTCTTCATGCAGTGTTGAGGTGCCACAAGTAATTGAGCTTCAGAGTTTGTTATATACTGTCTATTAACATTAATCAGCATTTGACAAGTGGCAGATACTAGACATTTTCTTCAATTTATCCTTCCAATGCACTCATATACCATGCTGCTGGACATGGTATAAACCTGAAGAGAAAACAAAAATATTATTTTAATGCCATGTTAATTACGCTACACAAGAAATATTTAGTATTGCATAAGGAAATCTATTAATGCACTATGTTAGAAGAATTTATATTCATTATGTGAATTTTTAGTATGATTTACTTTTGAAAAAGATCACACAATTATATTTTGAGCTCAGCATTTGTTTCCGTTCTTATTTTTCACAGGCCTTTAGCTTCTCTTTTCTTGTTTTTAGGTTGGGTGCTTCAATTTTAACCAATTCTCCATAAGAGGATATAAACAATGTGCAAAACAGTTATAGCAGACTTGCAATGCTATTTGAAATTCTAGAAACAAAAAACAGACACATGTTAAATGTTGAAAGACAGTACAAAATACATTTTAAAAAGATGTAGACACAAGGATAAAGTACTGATTTGGTTATTGAAAAAAGAGACTGATTTTCAAATTACTGGCATCTCTTTCAAGCTCTGGAATGAATCAATAAAGGGGACAGAGCTATAGAACCACAAATGGAATAAAAGTATATTCACAGAGAACAATCCCTCAAATGTAAAAGGGGAATAAGTAAAGTGACTATCAATGTATTTAAATAAAAGTAACTCTGGATGGCACACTAAATTAGCACAATTCAGGGAAAGCAAAAAGGCATATGAAGGTAACTAAATAAACCCTATTACAAAGCAAAAGTTTCCAAATTTCTCATTGATAATTACAGGACTAAGAGTTTCTCCACCTTTTTAATACAAGCGACCGGCTTGCTCCGTTCCTAAACTGTGTCAGGGAGATTTAAGGAACAAGTGCCGGTCCTCAGACCAAGGTGTTGAGAAACACGGACCTAAGCAGTTCGAAAGTCTTCCCCCCAAATAAGCAGGAAATAGGTGATCCAGAGCAGCATGGAATTAAAAGGCATGGATACCAAAAAAATTCACATACTGACATTACAAAAATGGACACATGATCCTTTTTCCTGAGCTTACCAGCAACAGCAGCAGGATGTTGGGTCTCCAAGAGCACAGTAAACAGGGAAGAAAGCAGGAGACTTAGCTGCAGAATTCCAGGCAAGTCGGAAGCACAGTGCGAAGGGCCAGGACTCTGGACACAGTTTCATGGGGTCACCATATATAGTGTCTGATGAGACCTGTACCCTGTTTACAGGGTGCTCATGCAGACCAGCTGGCTGTACTTGGCCTAGTGCCAAGAGACTAGAGGGCCAAGACCGGATTCCCTGATTACAGCGCCGTGACTCACCTCAGGCTGTGAAGAAAGCCCAAAGACCAAAGCCCCTCGGAGACCAAACCCTGGTTAGAACCAGGGCATATTGACCTTCCTGTAATCTGCCAGATTTGAAAAGAGAGATGCAACCTGTACCCTGATTACAAGGTGGTCATTGGTATTAGCCAAATAGCAGAGACCATAACCTGAATTACAGGAAGGTCAAGCTCCTCACAGTACCAAAGGACTCAATATGTGACATTCTATAGATACTTGTGATATGCAACCTGATTACAGGGCTGTCACGCAGAATAGTGGGCTGAAGTACAACATAATGCCAAATGATCAAGTGGGCAAAGACCCGGACCCTAGTTACGGGGCGGTCACATTGCTCAAGTTACCAAAGAGCTCAATGTCCCTCGAAAGCCAGGGGGAGGTGACTTGCACCCTGGTTACAGGGCAGTCAGTCTCACTAGTCAGCTAATGGAGCATAATGTCAAAAGGACAAAGCAGCACAGACCTGGACCCTGATTACAGGGTGGTCATGCTACTGAAGGTATGAAAAGGCTCGAGATCCCTATACAGTGTAATTACATGACCTGAGGCCTGATTACGGGGAGGTTACCGTGCCCAGAGTCCCTTTCCTTCTTTTCCATCTTCAGTGACTTGTCTTCTTTCCTCTCTTTGCTTGACATTCCTGACACGCCGTAATGCCAAACGAGCAAGTGGCAAAGACCCAGACCCTAGTTACAGGGCGGTCACACTACTCAGGGTTCCACAGAGCTCAATATCCCCCAGATGCCAGAGGGACACAAACTCTCCCCTAATTACAGGGTCAGGATTCAAACCAACCAGCTGAAGTAGCATGGTGGCAAAAGAATGAAGAATGAACCTCAACCCTTGATACAGGGAGGTTATGCTGCCCAAATACTAGGGGATACTGCCCTACCTGTGAGGCACAGGTGCGTGACTTAAATCACCCTCCTTAATGGCCAGTCATTGCCATCAGCTCACTAAAAAGAACTCAACCTAAACAGAGCAGAAGTGGAGAGACCAGATCCCTATTTACAGGGAGATTACACTATCCAAGCCACTGAAAGATGACATCTGGCCCTTACTCTTCCCTTTTGTGAGGAGGAGGAGGATAAATACATTAATACACTGTGAGCTCTTTTTCCAATTCTGAGAAGAGTAAAGAAAAAGCGCTGCAGCGATTTAACCAAAAAAATAAAAATAAATAACTAAAAATTAAAAAGCTTGCACACCCACTTGTATCACGTAGTCTCGCAAACACATCCATACAAAACAAAGGGGGACTTCCCAGAACAGAAAGAGAGCTCATCGCAACAGGTCACTTGACCCACAGTATTAAACTCGACCAATCTTCCTCCCCTCAAAATAACAAAGGGAAAAGGGACAAGACCTGCACCCTGATTACAGGGTGGGGTCCAAGTGACTAGCCCAACAACCCAAAGGAGCCAAAGGGGAAAGGACCTGAACCCATCTTACAGGGCGGTCCCTTGGGCTAGCCGATTAATGGAAAATATATCACTAGTAAGAGAAAAGGAGGAGACCTGAACCCTACTTACAGGGTGGTCACGCTTGTAAGGGCCCTAAAATAACCCTAATCCCTGATAAATGAGAGAGATTTGACCTGCACCCTAATTACAGGGTGGTCACTCTCATTAGAACGATAAAGGTACATAAAGCAAGGGAGCAAAAGTGCAGAGACCTGCCCCAAATTACAGGGAGGTCACACTCTGCACGGTATCAAAGGGTTAAGTATTTCCTATACTACAGAGTGGTGTGACATGCAACCCAATTACAGGTGGTCACTTTGACTAGATTATCAGCAGGGCATGATGCCAAAACAGCAAGAGGGCAGAGACCTGACTCCGAATTACAGGGAGGTGAGTCACACTGCTCAGGGTTCCAAAGAGCTCAGAATCCCCCAGAAGCAAAAAGAATATGACTTGTACCCTGATTACAGGGTTGTCATCCTGACTACAGGGCCACAACAAGGCATAATGCCAAACAAGCAAGTAGGCAGAGACCCGGACCCTAGTTACAGGGCGGTCACATTGCTCAAGTTACCAAAGAGCTCAATGTCCCTCGAAAGCCAGGGGGAGGTGACTTGCACCCCGATTACAGGGCAGTCATTCTCACTAGTCAGCTAACGGAGCATAATGTCAAAAGGACAAAGCAGCACAGACCTGGACCCTGATTACAGGGTGGTCACTCTGGCCAAGATATTAAAAGGCTCGAGATCCCCATACAGTGTAATTAGAACATAAGAACATAAGAAAGGCCGTACCGGGTCAGACCAAAGGTCCATCTAGCTCAGTATCCTGTCTACCGACAGTGGCCAATACCAGGTGTCCCAGAGGGAGTGAACCTAACAGGCAATGATCAAATGATCTCTCTCCTGCCATCCATCTCCACCCTCTGACAGACAGAGGCTAGGGACACCATTCCTTACCCATCCTGGCTAATAGCCATCAATGGACTTAACCACCATGAATTTATCCAGTTCTCTTTTAAACTCTGTTATAGTCCTAGCCTTCACAACCTCCTCAGGTAAGGAGTTCCACAAGTTGACTGTGTGCTGCGTGAAGAACTTCCTTTTATTTGTTTTAAACCTGCTGCCTATTAATTTCATTTGATGACCTCTAGTTCTTGTATTATGGGAATAAGTAAATAACTTTTCCTTATCCACTTTCTCCACATCACTCATGATTTTATATACCTCAATCATATCCCCCCTTAGTCTCCTCTTTTCCAAGCTGAAGAGTCCTAGCCTCTTTTATCTCTCCTCATATGGGACCTGTTCCAAACCCGTAATCATTTTAGTTGCCCTTTTCTGAAGCTTTTCTAGTGCCAGTATACCTTTTTTGAGATGAGGAGACCACATCTGTATGCAGTATTCGAGATGAGGGCGTACCATCGATTTATATAAGGGCAATAATATATTCTCAGTCTTATTCTCTATACCCTTTTTAATGATTCCTAACATCCTGTTTGCTTTTTTGACCGCCTCTGCACATTGCGTGGACATTTTCAGAGAACTATCCACGATGACTCCAAGATCTTTTTCCTGACTTGTTGTAGTTAAATTAGCCCCCATCATATTGTATCTATAGTTGGGGTTATTTTTTCCAATGTGCATTACTTTACATTTATCCACATTAGATTTCATTTGCCATTTTATTGCCCAATCACTTAGTTTTGTGAGATCTTTTTGAAGTTCTTCACAGTCTGCTTTGGACTTAACTATCTTTAGCAGTTTAGTATCATCTGCAAACTTTGCCACCTCACTGTTTACCCCTTTCTCCAGATCATTTATGAATAAGTTGAATAGGATCGGTTCGAGGACTGACCTTTGGGGAACACCACTAGTTACCCCTCTCCATTCTGAGAATTTACCATTAATTCCTACCCTTTGTTCCCTGTCTTTTAACCAGTTCTCAATCCATGAAAGGACCTTCCCTTTTATCCCATGGCAGCTTAATTTACATAAGAGCCTTTGGTGAGGGACCTTGTCAAAGGCTTTCTGGAAATCTAAGTACACTATATCCACTGGATCCCCCTTGTCCACATGTTTGTTGACCCCTTCAAAGAATTCTAATAGATCAGTAAGACACGATTTCCCTTTATAGAAACCATGTTGACTATTGCTCAACAGTTTATGTTTTTCTATGTGTTGGACAATTTTATTCTTAACTATTGTTTCGACTAATTTGCCCGGTACAGACGTTAGACTTACCGATCTGTAATTGCCGGGATCACCTCTAGAGCCCTTTTTAAATATTGGCGTTACATTAGCTAACTTCCAGTCATTGGTTACAGAAGCCGATTTAAAGGACAGGTTACAAACCTTAGTTAACAGTTCCGCAACTTCATATTTGAGTTCTTTCAGAACTCTTGGGTGAATGCCATCTGGTCCCGGTGACTTGTTAATGTTAAGTTTATCAATTAATTCCAAAACCTCCTCCGTGACACTTCAATCCGTGACAGTTCCTCAGATTTGTCACCTGCAAAAGCCAGCTCAGGTTTGGGAATCTCCCTAATATCCTCAGCCATGAAGACTGAAGCAAAGAATCCATTTAGTTTCTCCGCAATGACTTTATCGTCTTTAAGCGCTCCTTTTGTATCTCGATCATCAAGGGGCCCCACTGGTTGTTTAGCAGGCTTCCTGCTTCCGATGTACTTAAAAAACATTTTGTTATTACCTTTGGAGTTTTTGGCTAGCCGTTCTTCAAACTCCTCTTAGGCTTTTCTTATTACATTCTTGCACTTAATTGGGCAGCGTTTATGCTCCTTTCTATTTGCCTCACTAGGATTTGACTTCCACTTTTTAAAAGAAGTCTTTTTATCTCTCACTGCTTCTTTTACATGGCTGTTAAGCCACGGTGGCTCTTTTTTAGTTCTTTTACTGTGTTTCTTAATTTGGGGTATACATTGAAGTTGGGCCTCTATTATGGTGTCTTTAAAAAGCGCTCATGCAGCTTGCAGGGATTTCACTTTAGTCACTGTACATTTTAGCTTCTCACAACAAAAATCAGGTGTGTATTTTTTTATTATTTGTGTGAAAAAACTTTTATTGTACCATAAATTAGACAAGGCTGTGTTTATTTAATTAGTCTAAGAGTCTCATAGGAACTGCCACATTTTATGTTTCCTAAGATCAGTGCAGATTCTCTTCACTCCAGGTAAGTTATGCAAAAACATGAGCATTTCCAGTGTTTAGAAGGCCCTTCTTTGGTAGCACCTCAGCATTTCCCCCAGGTACTGAGCCATGTCCTCTGGTGTCACCTGAGGTTTTCCCACCCTATCCCTGAGCCCCCTCCAGTCTTACCTCAGCCTTTCCCACCCAGGCTCTGAGCCCCTCTTCCAGCATCACCTCAGCCTTTCCCGCCCAGAACCTGAGCCCCTCCTCCAGTGTTACCTCAGCCTTTCCCGCCAAGTCCCCTCCTCTAACATCACCTGAGCACTCCCCCCTACCTCACTTGATCTACCTCAGCTCTTTTCCACCTCAGCCTGAGCTCCATCCCCCAGCTTGTGCAGCCTCAGGTCTTTACCCAGCCTGCTGCCTCGAATCCCCTTCCTCACCCCCTCCGGTGACATTGGCATTTCCCGCCTGAATGTGACCTCCCCCCCCTGTGCTCTGACCCCTCCCTGTCTGGCTGGAGCCCTGCCACCTGGTGCCCCGTCAGACACTCCCCACCCCCCTCCTCGAGTTACCTCAGCGCTTCCCGCCTCAAGCCCAGCCCTTCCCTCTGCTCGTACCCCGTCTCTGGGTTTGCCCCCAGCCTCCTCCTACCCCCTCAGCATCGTCCCTTCCCACTCTGCAGCAACCTCAGCGCCTCCTGCTTCAGTGCCCTGCGTCGCGCTTTACTGCCCAACCCACGCTCTGGCTCTCACCACCTCAGAGCTTTCTGCCAGAGCCCAGCTGTTTCCTGCCATCTCACTCCTGCCTTGCCTTTGCCCCTCCTGTCACCTCCTCACAACCCGGCCACCCGCTCCTCTTTCTCAGGTGGCACCTCTCGCTGCTTCCCATGCCCCTCCTCATGGCACTTCCACCCCTTCCTGCCTCAGTCGCAGCCCCATAGCTCTGCCCCCATGTGAGAGCCTGGTCCGAGCCCCCCTGCCCAGCCTGCGGCGCTTGTTCCATCTGGCACCAACCTTCCTGATGCTCTGGGGCAGGGGGCTCCTGCACGGTTCTGCCGGTGACTCCAAGTGCTGGGGTGGCCTCCCTCTGCCGCTTCTTCCCGTTGGGCTCCCCCTTCCCTGAGGGCCTGGAGCAGCGTCAGTGCTTCGAAGACCAGGGACCCCGCCTGGGCATGTAGCCCTGTGCCCTGTCCCAGCTTGTGTTGCCTCAGAGGTTATCTCTCAGTGCCGCCTCACAGTTGGCGCTCACTGTCCTCTCACTCTAAGCCCCACCCCGGGCTCGAGCTGACTCAGCCTCCCTCACACCGAACGCCCTTCCTCTCAAAACCATTCCCACCTGGTCTGAGCCCTGCCCCCTGGTGGCCCCATATGGGCTCCATCCAGCCCTCGTGCCCAGGACTGTTTTGGCGCCTGGTGCCGTGGTGGCAGTGGGGTCAGTGCTGAGCAGAGCTGACCCTGGAGGTGCAAGGGGCAGAGCTCACCTCTCAGGCCATTTCCCACTGCAACCCCTACACTGCGCCCACCCTGGACCTTTCTATGGGGAGGTGGGAACAAACCATCCCCTGCTGTCCCTCAGCAGCTCACAGAGCCTGCCTGCACCTGCTTCCCCACAGCGCCCAGCCTGGCCCCATCCCTGCTGTCCAGGCTCTCGTACCAAGCCCACCCTGGCTTCCCTCGTCCCCAGCACCACGGTGCCATGCCGGGCCCTTTGGCAGAGCTCATCACCAGCCCAGGGAGGAGTTGGGCCTCTCCCAGCCTTAGGCAGCGATTTCCCATTTGCACAGCCGGACTCCACTGATGGGAAAGAGAAGCAAGCGACAGCGGCCAAGATCCTCCAAGACTTTTTGGCCCCTCACTCCCGTGATGGCTAAATACCTTTGAGGATCTGGGCCAGTATGGGCAAAAGATACAGCAAAAGTTTCCAGTGTAAATAGATATCCCCTGCATGGGCATCAAAAAGGGAATTACCTGCTCACTGAAATGTGCTGAGGTGCTGTCAACACACCAATGTAGTGTGTTCTCAAGGTTATTCTTTTTATCCATAGAGGCTTAAATGAATCTTCGAGGCAAAAGACTTTCAACCTTGATTTAATTATATGGATGTGTTATATAGCACACAAAAATAAACAACTTACAGTTTTACAATTATATCTATAAAAGTCAAAATGTCATAATCCAGTACCTTTAATTTTAAACCATACTAGAATTACATAGAAATTCTGTTCTCTATTCCCCCTTAAGAAATAGAGTATAGAGAGAAAGAGCAAGAGAGGTATATGTGTCTTTAGTGATAACACAAAGTGCTATCATAATAATCCCAATGGATAGCAGTGAATAAGTTTTTAAGAGGACATATGTAGATTTGTTTTAAAAAAATCACATTCAAGATGATTTGCAAACTTTGACCTTCCTATTTCATGTAGTAGCCCTTTCTGAAGTGTAGTGGAAAATAGGGTTAGAAAATGCAGCTGAATACACATCCACAGGTGCTGCTTTGAATTCCTTCAACTTATCTCGGAATGCCTGTTGTTTAGGTCACCTATTCTGCAGTTATATTATCAAGCAGAATTCAGCTTGAACTATAGATAATGGGTTGATAGTGTAATTTATTTGTCCTGCTGGTAGTTAATAATGGATTTATGGAATGACTTAATATGCTAGCCTTCAGTATTAAAATTGCATGATATTAGAAGGACCTGTTTTCTTATTCCTGTCTGTAGTAGTTTCGGGGTGGGGCTCGTCCCTTCCTGGGGCGCCTGAAAGCCAGGCCGCCCCGCTACAAAGCGAATAACAGTTCTGAGCTCAGGCCCTTTGTGCAGGGGCTGAGCAGACAATTAACAGTTCTGAGCTCAGGCCCTTTGTGCAGGGGCTGAGCAGACAATTAACAGTTCTGAGCTCAGGCCCTTTGTGCAGGGGCTGAGCAGACAATTAACAGTTCTGAGCTCAGGCCCTTTGTGCAGGGGCTGAGCAGACAATTAACAGTTCTGAGCTCAGGCCCTTTGTGCAGGGGCTGAGCAGACAATTAACAGTTCTGAGCTCAGGCCCTTTGTGCAGGGGCTGAGCAGACAATTAACAGTTCTGAGCTCAGGCCCTTTGTGCAGGGGCTGAGCAGACAATTAACAGTTCTGAGCTCAGGCCCTTTGTGCAGGGGCTGAGCAGACAATTAACAGTTCTGAGCTCAGGCCCTTTGTGCAGGGGCTGAGCAGACAATTAACAGTTCTGAGCTCAGGCCCTTTGTGCAGGGGCTGAGCAGACAATTAACAGTTCTGAGCTCAGGCCCTTTGTGCAGGGGCTGAGCAGACAATTAACAGTTCTGAGCTCAGGCCCTTTGTGCAGGGGCTGAGCAGACAATTAACAGTTCTGAGCTCAGGCCCTTTGTGCAGGGGCTGAGCAGACAATTAACAGTTCTGAGCTCAGGCCCTTTGTGCAGGGGCTGAGCAGACAATTAACAGTTCTGAGCTCAGGCCCTTTGTGCAGGGGCTGAGCAGACAATTAACAGCTCCGGCCCTGGGTCAGGGCGGGGCTGCACACCAATAGTCAGTCAGTGGCCCAGGCCTTGTAGCAGGGGCTGGGTCAGTTTGGGTTAGCCCAGGCCCTAGGTCAGGGCGGGGCAGCAAATCAATAGTCAGTCAGGGGCCCAGGCCCCTTGGACAAGGAGGAGGAGAGACTGCCACCCGGCGCGGGGTGGCAGGGGGGAACACAGGCCCACCCACTCCACTGTGTTCCAGCCCGGGGCCCTATCCGCAGCAGTCCGTCTGCCGCGCAGTCAGTGGGGATCCTGACCGCAACACACTGACATGGGTTCGGGGTCTGCTATCCCCGGGCCACTTCCCATCTCCTCCTCCATGGGTACCTGCTCCTCCTGAGTTCCGTCTGCTGGGTCACAGATCATGGGCTCCTCCGGGCCCCGAGCACCAGGTAGGTCTGTCGCTCCCTCTGGGCCCTCGGCGGGGGGAAGCTCAAACCGCTCCTCAGGGTACCGGGCTCTCGGCAGGCTCGGCCAGTCCTCCTCAGGGTACCGGGCTCTCGGCAGGCTCGGCCAGTCCTCCTCGGGATACCGGGCTCTCGGCAGGCTCAGGTCCGCGGGAGCTCGGGCACCAGCGTCTGTCCTCTCCCACTGCCGGCCAGCTACTGAGCGCTGGGGCCTGGCCTTTATACTTCCTGTCCCGCCCCTTGACTTCCGGGGGGCGGGGACAGGCCGCAGTGGCTCCGCCCACTCTGGCGGCTTTTCTGGCTCATCACTTCCTGGGGCGCCTGGAAGCCAGGCCGCCCCGCTACACTGTCCAAATGGCAATCCTCTGAATTCCCTTCTGTTCCCTTCCAACCTAACCCCAGGGATCACTTCCACAGTCCTGATTTACTTTTGCACCTTTCCTGGGTATATTGATCAAGGTAACAGCCTGACAAGGAGAAGGAAATAAAGACACTTATCACAGTGCATACTGTGTATTGCACAATCTAAGCCATGTTAAAGTTTCAAGGATGTTTTTTGGTCCAAGGTAAATAACAGCCATTTACATTTGTATTGCAACAAGGCTCAAATACATTTTGCTTTTCTCCCTTGGATGATAAAAAATCAAAATGACAGGTGACCTTTGTGAAATGAGTTAGAAGGTCCTAGTCCACTTCCTCATGGACGGGTGTCCAGATGCAGAAGCCGTCATTGAATTTGGCATTAATTAGTATTTTTTGTTAGCAGTTCCTGAAATACATTTACTTCTGGAGTGAAACATGACAACTAATTAAGCTAATGTATAGAGCTGAGTGAAGAACAGTAATTTTGCAGAGGTTTTTACTATTTCAAAATCAGATTTCATTCTGGTTCAGAATGATAACCAACATATTTGAAATTCTCTGTGAAATGGAATTACTGATCTCCACCGAGCTCTAACACAGCCTGGTGGGCTGCCCCAGAGCTGGGGAACCTGGGAGCCTTTGAAGCCCTAGATCTGCAGTAGTACAACCTGGTGGGGTGTGCTGGAGCCAGAGACCCTAACAGCCCTGCCTGGCGAGGAGTCACGAGCCTGGGCGCTGGGGTTCCCACAACTTCCAGGCTCCTGGCTTCCCATCAGCCCACCAGGCAGGCAGCTGAGGAGCTGGGAGCCTGGGTTCCCCGCATCCTGCCAGATGGTCTGCCAAGGAGCCAGGCAGGTTTCTGATGGAATCCTGCCTGGCAGGCAAAGGTCCATTGGAAACATGCTTGGTTTCTGTTGGGATTTTGTCACATGTGGTATGAGCTGTTGGTTTATATCAGTGTAGCTGATTTGATCCAGTGGAACTAGTCACTTGAGTAAGTTAACCATGATTTGGCCCAATGTACTGGGCAACCAGCTCCTAGTTGTATTTGTTTTTTTCTTATATCTATATGTCTAAACCCCCTAAAAATTGTATAATTTGGGGTCCCTAATGAGACTAGATGATAATAGGATGATGGATTTTTGAGATTCTCCTTTGTTGACTGCCATCTGGGGTGAAACATGGTACCAATTTAACAGTAAACTTAAAAATCAAAATGTCTTTTGAAAATTGAATTAGCAACTCCTGAGATATAAAGGGTGTATGTGTGCACACAATATATCTAGTGCTTAGAGCTGGGAGTCAAGGCACCTGAGTTCTATTTCTGGCTCTCTGACCTTGTCAAGTCTCTTGCCTTTTCTGTGCCTCAATTTACGGTAAATATGTTTTAATAGTATTTCCCTTCCAAACAGGGATATTGTGAGGCTAAATTAATTACGTTCCTTTAGATTAAAGGTGCTATATAACTGCAAAGCATTATTATTATTTGATATTCTGCTGAGCTTAGTGCCTAGTGCAAGTTTTTAAAGTTGAGGGCAGTAATTCTACATTTATTTTAAGTGGTGTGTGTTGGGGGGCGGGGGTGCAGGGCGACCAGACAGCAAGTGTGAAAAATCGGGACGGGGGGTAATAGGAGCCTATATAAGAAAAAGCCCCAAATATCACGACTGTCCCTATAAAATCCAGACATCTGGTCACCCTAGAGGGGGCAGGGAGGGGGCACAATTTATTGCAATTAACTTTCAGCCTAACAAGCAACAAGAGTCTCAAACTAATATTTTTGACTTTGAAACTTCACTTTGTTTGAAACTTTATAAATATAAGTAACTTCTCATGCAGTATTAATACTCCCTCTCCCAGAACAAGAAAAATAGGAGTAATGGGTAAGTAAGTGAGAACCAGAAAGTATTTGTGCTTCCATGCTCTTAAAAAAGGGGAGAACCCATTAAAAAACGAAAAACAAACAAACAAAAAAACAGGACTTTAAAAAAAAAAATCAGAGATACAATTCTATTAAAGAAAAAGAAAATCTCAGTCATCACAAAACCAAGACTTATGCACTGTGGGTGGGATTCTCCACTTACATCACTCTTAACCTAGTGCATTTTCAGTTTACATCAATGAGTGAGAGCAGAAAATCAGACCTTGTCATTCTTCCCTTTCTTTCATACATAGACACAGAAACAAGGTGGGTGAGGTAATATCTTTTATTGGGCCAGCTTTTGGTGGTGAGAGACAAGCCTTCAAACTTACATGGAGTTCTTCTTTAGGTCTGCGAAACTAACTCACAGTGTTATTGCTAAATACAAGATGGAATAATTGTATTTAGGAGTAACACTCTGAATTAAGTATCAGAGGGGTAGCCATGTTAGTCTGGATTTGTAAAAAGCAACAGAGAGTGCTGTGGTACCTGAGTAGACTAACTGAGTTAGTTTCCCAGACCTGAAGAAGAGCTCTGTGTAAACTCAAAAGCTTGTCTCTCACCACCAGAAACTGGCCCAATAAAAGATATTTTCCTCATCACCCTCTTCTCTTGAATATCCTGGGTCCAACATAGTTATACTAACACTGCATATATACATACACACACAATAGCCATGTGATAAATTCTATAGATACATCATAAATATTTATCATATACCTTTTCAATTTATCACATCATATTCCTCAAACCTCTGAGCAAAGGAATACAATAGTAGTACCTACCCCATTTTTAAACAACCAGACAAAAAAACCCCTCTCTACTAGGATATTTTTAAATCAGTTGAATGTAACTGTGATGGGGAGTAATATTTTCCAGGCTGGTATGGGGTGAATATGGCTCAGAAGCAGTTAGGTAACCTTATAGGGCACACCTGAGGGAGTTAGTCTTGATAGGCAATCTCTGATTGTGAATGTAGCCCAGCTGGGCAGAAGCAGGCAGGAAGTTTGCTGCAGAAGGCTGTAGTGTGGGTGTTTGTACCTACTTTCTGAGCTTAGAGAGAGATAAAGGAAAAAATGTAGAGAGATGATAGAAGCTCTGGGATCTTGGTTCTGAGGGAAGGGTGGTGGATTAGGAAGCCTGATAGAGTAGGAAGCAGCTCAGGGAGATAGAAGCAAGGTTTGGGATAGAGTAGACCTTGGCGGTTAAAGACAGGGTTCTTGGGTTGGAGCCTTGAGTAGTGGGTGGGCCTGGTATTCTCTACTAGCTACTGGGAAGAGGTATAGGCTTGGATTGGAGGACTTCTGGGAAGAATACTCTGATACCTTAGAAGGGAAAACTATAATGACCTGGCTGGAAGGGAGGCTACACTGCATACAGAGAAGGGGAGAGCACTGTAACTTCTGGAGTGTGAGAGAAGTCAGTGTGAACAAGAGATGGAAGAGGGCATCAAACTGGGTGGAACTATTACCTAGTCACAGAGAGGAGACCCAGTGGTGAGTAGAGAACCCTGTTATAGTAACATATTTGCAAGGTGTTTTATTAGTTTTAATGGTATGCATTTGAGAAGATGCACATCTACATGACCATTGCAATGGTATTGCCACTAGGAAGTTACGTGACCATCCTAGATTTATGCCAATAAGACTTTTTCAATAAACCTTTTAAGCGTTCTCTCTCTGGCCTGAATTTGCAGAATGCTGAGCACATCCAATGTCTATTGACTACAACAAACTTGAGGCTGTTCAGGTAGTCTTAGAATTGGGCTCATAATAGGCCAAACTTACCAGTGGTGTAAGCAGTTGCAGTCTGTTAAAGCCCAGAGGGTTGTGCCTGATAACATAAATGGCTGCTGTTCAATAGAATTTTATACATATTCTAAGCTACATTATTTTAATACAATTTATGCTTTTATTTTTGATTCCCCTTTGTGTGTCTCTGTAACAGTCACTGGGTTTCTCTTTTACTTTAGGGTTGTGTGGTGTGGGTGTGTGTGGTGTTGTTTTTTTTTTAAATGCTAAATCTATTTTGATGACCCTCCGATGCCTTCTGCAGACACTTATCCTACATCCATTGAGTCTGATTTGATTTAGCCCCCTTGCTTTATAAATGTTTCTGTTATACCCATGTGTTTCAATCTATGACTTGGCAAATTTCCGGCACGTAAAAATCAAATTTTCGGTGGCTCTGCTTACTCTTTATTGTGCTGAGATCAATAGATGAGAACCCTTAACCTAGCAGTGTGCCAGAGTGCCTGACATGTATTCATAAGAACAGCCTATAAATTCAATGGAAATATTAGGTTGAAGGGGCATTCATGCTTTGAATAGCAAGTTTTCTTCAGCTTTTTCCACTCTGCTTTACACAAATTGGCCTTCTAAAAAGGCTTTAAGTCCTTCAAAGTCTGTGCTTTGTAACTGAGCACCAAGGCAAAGTAGAGATATTTAACTCCCAACATAATTCCCTGGGCACTAAATTATAAGTTATTTACTTTCCCCAGTTAATTGAAATGGACAGTTAACAAAACTGTTAGTTACGTTCCTGCTCTGAAAAGTGTATATATTATTTTAGGCAACATTAAGCATTGCCATATACTTTTTTCCGCCCATTGAATATTTACTTCTTAGTTAGATTTGTCATCTTGGACAAGGTGGGGCCACATTATTCTCCCATGTGGAATGGTAGAAATCTAGAATGATTCTGCTGACCTCAGTGGAATCACTGTATTCTTTATACCAATGGAAGTAAGAGCAGGATTTGACCCATCATCAAAAAACTTTTGCAGAGAGATGTGTATAACAAAACAGCATGTCACTATTCATCATTTTGAATGTTCTGATAGTTCTTTTAAAAAGAACCACAGCCAGCTAATTTTTTGGTTGGTACTGTTACTCAGTTGAGTTACAGGATGGTTTATCTTTGTACTCAAAGAAACAAACATAACCTACTAGGACAGCATCTATTTTAGGATAGAACATTGGTTTAACATATGAAAACCATGAGCCAATCATCATTGGTGTAGATCCACTGAAATATCTCTGCTTTCAATCCTGGCCATCCTAAGTTTTATGCCAATAATTACTTATACAGAGCCTGGAGCGTGGTAATGTGGGTGTTTATATCCAGACTATACCCTGGCTTTGGAGAGTTGATAGTCTAAATAAGATAGAGTCAATATGAAGTCTGTGCACGGCTTCAGTTTCACTTTAGCACCCGCAAGTGGGACTTATGTGCTACATAAGCCTTGCTTGTACTGACCACTTGCATAGGAGTGAATGCCACCTGTGATACCTGACATAATGATGCTCCACCTCTTTCTTTAAAAAAAAAAAAATACGTCAAAGCTTGAGAGAATATGCAGTTCACGACTTGTTGGAGCTCTGCAAAAATAACCCTTTTCACTTATTCGGAGTGTGTCCCAAAGACCCGCAGTTATTTTAGTCAGAAATGTCAATTGATGAATTATATGTATGTGTGGGGAAGAGGGAGTGTTAGTTTCTTTTGGAGGGTCTTGTATATTTCTCTTCCGTGCAGTGTGTAATACTGTTCCAGAGACATGAAATCAAAAATCTGACTGCTGAATGTGGCTTTGTGTAGCAGTAGATTTAATTTTTCTTGAAAATCTTGCCCTGGGCTATTTTGAAAAGTACATTGCTGTTGAGGTTTCAGAGCAATGAATTTGTTTCACATGAATGCTGGCAAAATCCAAGCCTGACTTATCCCCCTCTGTGCAATTCTAGCACTGGGTTTCAGGGAGGGCCAGATAAATTTAAATGCATGTTGAGATGACACCCCTGACTCCACCTATTAAAGATTCATTTGGCTTGAGAACATGTTTGGGTTTTGCAAATGATTACAAATGGCAAGAAGGCTGACTGCTGGCAAGAGAGATTGTACAGTGTGAGCCTGATAGGCGTGACAAAATGAAAGCAACCCTGGTTTCCACCTACATGTTGTTGCAAGCCTTCTGAACATCTAGTCAGTTGAAGCAAGACTGAAACTGGGCTGCATTGTACTTGTAACCCTTAACTGTTTTACAGTGCCACAGGGCACGCCCACCTGTTCCTGAAACTGGGGAAGGCTTCAGGTTGCTCTTATCCCCTAACTAGTCTTGTATCACTAGAAATCATTAGCTGGGGATTCCCTCAATTCCTAATACACAGCATCATGACAACCAATTCAGACAAACAAGTCCAGCAGGACTTTTGCATTTCCCTTACTTTAACCCAGAAAGTAGAGTCCTAATGACTTTCCTGACGAAAGCCGAAGAAATGTTCAGCAAGGGGCTGGGGGTCAGGACTGCTGGGTTCTATTTCCCAGTTCTGGGAGAGCAGGAGTGGGAATGAAAGACCCAAGGCTATTCTGGGTGAAATTCATCCTTTGTTCAGAGGGCTGTTAGTAGGCCTATTCACCACATAAGCAATTAAAACAGGTATTATGTAGTGCAAATACCTTGTGGTGGCCCTATGTACAGGGATGAATTTCATCCTATAGGGTTAGTAGGATTGGGGCGGGAAGCTGCAGAATGAAAAGGGGATTAATTATGGGTTTATTAAAATCATTTTTGAGATGTGCATTTCTCCAACAGTTTGGGCTGGATTCTCCAATCCCCACTTTATACCAGCTGTGTAGTGGAAAGTGAATTTGTCAGCCAGGATTTCTGCAGCGGGGGGCTTCTCCACTGCTGTAAAGCTGGCACAATGGTGTAGTTGCCTCCTACATTTGATGCCCACCCAACCCCTGGTGTAACGGGGAGGAGGGAGTGGGTGGAGCTGAACATTGTACCTGATCCTTTGCTGTTGGAAAATCCTTACGGAGCTTTGGCCACTGACAGAAGTAGAACATGTGGCCTACTCCCAAACATCTGCAGGTGTCCAAGGTTCAGGGAGTCATAAGCAGCTTCTTGTGTCTGTCACTGTCCACAACTTATACCACATGTAGTAAAGAAGCAGGGCCTTTTCTCTTTGTTAGAAACACATCCTGATGATGAGTTTTGTATGCTTCCTGCCACTGATGCTTCTTTACTCCTAATGTGCAAAGTGTTATAAACCTTTGCCTCAAGGCAGAATATGTACAGTACAATGCTTTGCCTGTAGTCTGTAGAAGAGACTTTAGCTCAACCAAAATAGGCCTTGCTCAACCAAAATAAAGAGTATTCAGATAGCTTCTTGCACCACCTTAACTAAATGGATTTTAAAATAGCACCTTTAGCTAAACCAATAAATTTTTTTTTTCTTCGCTAGGAAAAAAGGTGTCTTTAACTTGTTAGCTAACGTATAGCAACTAGCATGAGGTAAAATCCCAGTGAAGATAAGGCATTATGTAGTTTTCTCATGAGTTACCAGATCAAGGTAAACAATAAGGTCCTCCATAGACTTTAACACTACTGGCTAACACTTGTGAAGACAAGGCAGCTTGTAGTTCTTACTAGACTTTTACCTCATGCTAGTTACTATGTGTTGGCCAACTCGAGTTAAGAACATGCCTTTATTTTCTTACTGAAGACACGGTATGTGTCGACAATGTCTACTTTAGAAGTAGGCAAAAAAAATTATTTAGCAAAATCAATTACTTTTCTGCTCATGCACAACGAGACAACAGTTTGTAATTTGTTTGAAAATAGAGTAATTTCTGTGCATGATGTATGCACATTGTACATGAGGAGCATATTGCAAGTATTTGATATTTGAGCTAGTTCAGTTTTTAGTGAAAATCATACCTCCCTATCTGCACACATGATCCTCTATTGCTATATGATCTGAACACCTCATAACTATGAATAGTTTGTACTCTGATAGAGCCCCTACGAGGCAAGAAAGTGTCATTGTCCTCATTTTATCTGGGGAGGAATGAGGCACAGGATAAGTTAAGAGACTTGCTCAAGGTCTCATGAGAAGTCTATGGCAGAGCCTAGAATAGTCCAGATCACCTGAATCCTATGCCAATGTTGTAACTGTTGGACCATGGTTTTTTTTGGAGTGGTTTCTGGTCATGTAGAAGGAACCCCAAGAACACTTTCAGGTCCCTATCTTCCAGCTAGAAGAGCCCATTGCAGAGGGAAGGAAAAAGAAAACACACCGGTTTCATCTGCTGTAAGTGTCCTTGTGGGTCTGTGTAGCTACCAATGTGGCTTTTATTATTATTATTATTATTCTTGCTTGTCTGCTTGCTTCCTTTCCCTCCATCTCTCCATTGCTACAGCCTGTCTTTGTTGACTAAATCAATCTTTCCTGTCCTTCTGTTTTTTATTAAAGCCACTGTTGCCTTTTGTTGTCTGGAATTGATCCCTTGTGAAGGAGAGAGGTTGGGGGGAGGAAGGTCCATAAATGGAGTAAATCAAAGCCAAAAGAGCATGATATTTAACAGCTTGGGTTTGCAGCAGTAAAGGGCAAATTCACAGGTGTCACATAGAGTGCTTTCATAGCCCAGAGGGGAAATTCCAACAAGGACTGCCTGCTGCAAAGTACAATGGTGTGAGGTGATTCGTGGGTCACTTGCACACAGCTCTCTTGATGGATTGCAGAAACTCTCCTGTACTGATCTTAGCTACATCCTTGCTGCCTGGGGTTTTCTGACAGGCCTTTTCTTTTGTCAATAATGGACTCTTGCCTCCTGCTCCGTATCTTTTTCAACATAGTTACAGAAAATCCCCAGTAATCAATAGCATAGCCCTGATGATCCAACAAATTGTGCCTGGGGTGTCCTTTCTTTATCTCTTGACTTCTCCAAAGCAATTGACCATTTAAACCAAGAGCCAATGTGCAAATGTATACAAGTACTTTTTAGCTAATGCTGTTGACTGTACCTTCCTCTAGTCAGGAAAAGGACTCCAGGAAGGTAAACCTGGATTTCTAGCGACCAGAGTGGGTACGCTTTACAGCTACATCCAATACCCTAAAGTTCTGATCCAGTATCCATCACGATCAATTGGAACCATTCCACTAACTTCAATGGGCATATCTACATAGCAACTACACACTTGTGGCTGGCCTGTGCTAGTGGACTCGAGCTCATGAGGCTTGGGCTGCAGGGCTATTTTATTGCTGTGTAGATTTCTGGGCTCTGGCTGAAGCCTGGGCTCTTGGGATGGGAGGGTCCCAGAGCTCAGGCTCCAGCTTGAGCCCAGAAGTCTACACAGCAATGAAACAGCCCCACAGCCTGATTTGGCTGGCATGGACAAGCAAGCCACAGGCTTGTCTTTGCTGTGTAGACGTACCCTTAGGGGACAGGGAGTCAGAAACCCTAGTTACTGTTCTTGGTGATGTCACTTGTGCTCTTCATGCCTCGGTTTCCCTATCTGCAAAGTAGCTGTAATACAAAATTAACTCACTGTCTGGATTGTGACACTTTAGGCCTGGTCTAAACTAGAAGATTATTGGCTTATCTATGTTGCACAGGAGTCCGAAGAATCCACACGCCCTGAGCGACATAGTTAAGCTATCCCCTGGTGTAGACCATGCTAGATCAACAGAAAAATTCTTCTATCAACCTCTCCCATTGGGGTAGGTAGTGTCTTTGCTGAAATACTGCAACTGTGCCACTGTAGTGCGTTAACTAAGGTTATGGCTACACTTAACACTCAAATGCGTTGAGATCTCTGGATTGAAAGCAATATGTAAAAGTAAAATATTGTAGACTTTAAAGTGTCTCAAATGTAGCACTCTTTGAACATTTTCATTTGTCTTCTGGGTTATGTTGATACTAAATGATGGAAAACTTTAGACTAAAGAGATGTCATTTCTGGCTTCCTGCAGCATTTTATTTTATTGATTTCCGCCTTCGTTCTGGGTCTTGGTTCATGAGCAGACCTTGCCAAGACACTTTTTTTTTTTTTTTTTTAATTTCTCATATTAAAGATGACATCACCAGCAGCACAGATCCCCTTACTACCTTGCTGAGGCATTTGGTCCAGCCTTGACTTAGAGGAAAGAGTGCCACCTGCTGAGTCATTAAAAGAATTGCCCAAAATCCCAGGCTCTGTTTTGGAAAGTCTCCTGCCTGTTTTGCTGCTTGTGAGATCACAAGACTAGTCAGATGTGTCATGCTATCATCACCAAACATTAAGGGCTTATTGCTGGTGACGTACAAGTAAAGGTAAAATACCCAGTTACTTCAACTGAGGACTAGTTCCCTAATCCTCATATGTGAAGGTGGCATTTGTAGGCTGGCCCAATGATCAGTAGTACAAGAGTAATTGGTGTACTTCCTCTTTGATAAACACCAATTTCATGTTCAGTTACATTGGTGTAAAGCTGGAATACTATAACTCTCCTCCATGGGTCATTAATAGAGTTTGAAAACAGAACCCTCGTCACTGCAGCGCAGACTACCACCAATTGAGCTAAAGTCACTCAATTTGCTGGCAATAACAGGTGGCTATCTTCTAGTGGACTAAAGGAGTGAGTAACACTATTTGTCAGGGTTTTATATTGTCTATTGGTGTTGGAGTCATGCCAGATTTACACTCCTGTAATAGAGATCAGAATTGAACACTCCAGCTTCATCAGAGAGGTCAGAAACTGTACTGCCAGTCAATGTCAATTGTCTTTCTACCAGAGATTCCAAGGCATCCACCCATCACTCTAAGTACAACTCCTTTTTCCTGAAAAGAGTGATTCTAGAGGTGTAGAGAGACATAGCTCAGTTGTTCTTCAAATATTTCCTTTCTGCACAACTCGGGCAGCCCTCTACTCAACACCACTTTAAAAATAAGTAAATTACAAAGACCGAAAAATCAGTTGTGAGAACATGGACTATAATTGGGCTGGAAGGAGGAAAAAGAATAGAGGATACATATTTTAAGTAGTGCACACAAGTACAACTTTTTTGCATCCACTCCACTTTCACTTCATAGATACAGTTGCGCAAGGGAGGGTGATTCATGTGATGAAATAAAGAATCTGAGCAGAAAAAGAGTTGCCAGTTCCCTGAGATGCTCATATGGCACAGAAAGTTGCCTAACTAATCCCTAGTGTTTGGATTAACCATGCCAATCTGCTCTATAGAAGAGCCAGGGACCAAGTCAGAACAAGAGCAATGCCTTCAATTTGCTGGAAGAAGTTATTACTGAGAAGATGATTTGGGATTAAATCAGTATCCCAAATTCAGGCAATAACACTCTCAATTAACTAATTGGTCCCTCCTGTATTCATGCTCATTCTTTATCACTGATCAATTAATTTAAAATATGTAATGTTTTTATAGTCTAGTGGATATAGATTTAATGTAATCAGTGCTGTATATTGCTCCCCCTCAAGGCTCTGCATAGCTCAACCCTGCCTCCATCTTGGATTTCACCTCCCACCCCCCTTCTGCATTTGCTCCTCCAGATTTTTTTTCTTTTGTGATTGCTCTCTTTGTGCCATTCCCCACCATGGTCTTTGCAACTTCTTCCATGCTGGCCTGACTCTAGGAACTCTTTTTCTGCACACCAAACAACTTCCCTCTTTAAAAGCCACATCAGGACTGTGGCACCAACTTCCACTAGAACTAAGAACCACTACAAATCTCCCTGCCTCTTGTTCCAAGTGCAGGGGCACTTCTTTGACCTTGCCTTTGCTAATATAAGCACACTGCATATGCATGTGTGCATGAGCACACCTGTATATATCACCACAACTACACCACACTGCAAACATCTTTCCTTCTGAGGGGAGAGGGAATAAACCTACATGATAAATGTTAGTCATGCTGCTTTATTATTATTTTTTTTTTAAATGCATGACTGGAAAGTGCTCAGTGCAATGAGGGCGATGTGAAAACCTTCATAGAAGATGTGGCTTTTCTGTGTTGTGCTTGTGTATAAAAGGAAAAGCAGTCTGCAATTTGCACCATCATATATAAATTCTCTATAGCCCTTCGAGGCAAATTGCCAATGGCAGCCCTCACTTACGACACAGTGGGGGGAGGGGGAAATTCACTACATAGAAATCTTCAAGGATTAAAAATGACTGCATTTTCCCACAGGCTGTCTCAGACCCAACCTTGCTTTACCTGCTTCAATTGCAGAACACACTTAGGCCTCTGCAAGTTGTAGGGCAGCATTTATTTTAAGGTGCTCTAAACAAAGCACTGATCACCCCTCCCTTCCATCCTCACATCCTAGTCTCTTCCAGGGTGTGGGGGGTTTTCTTTTTTGTTTTTGTTTTTAAGAATTGAAGGAAATGCTTATGCAAACTTAAGGAAAAAAAGCTTAGTGTCCCATTCTCTTTCCCACCCCACTAACCAACTTAGATTAGGATAACTAACGGAAGTAATACCCTGCTGCTGAATATTTTATGAACCTATGGAAGGCTAGTCATTATGCATGTTCCTTAATGTGCCTTATTCACAGCTAATTGCAGCAGGACTGTAGAAGGTCAACAGCTCTTAACTAGAGTAGAGGCAGACCAAAATTCCCTTGTAAACACACACAAGCTGGAGGAGGGGAAGAGGTAGGGTGACCAGACAGCAAATGTGAAAAATCGGGACGTGGGTGGGGGGTAATAGGAGCCTATATAAGAAAAAGACCCCAAAATCAGGACTGTCCCTATAAAATTGGGACATCTGGTCACCCTAGGAAGAGGAGAGATTTCCTTGAGCTTTATGATATCCAAAAAAGGCAATGCTCTAATCAATTTTTCTAATAAGAGAAGGGTAAATTTTAAGCACTTTTTTAAAATAAATAAGCATCTATCAGAGAGGAAGCTAGCATCCCAGGGTTGTGGTTTTACGTAGGGATGTGAGAGGTGCCCATCACTTTGTCTTTAAATCAAATCTGGATGTCTTTTTGAACTTTATTTCTATTTTTATATAAAATGTAAACACAACAAAACATGGGTGCAGAGGATGGAAATAGCATATAAATATCAATTCACCATTCTTTATTTGTAAAACTTGGAAACCAAAACAAATAACTCCCACCACTACCAACCCCTGAGGTAATGCAGTGCACCAATTATTAAAGTGACTAAAGTTATGTTCTCCCTTATTTGAGTATTTGGGGCTAATATATACTAAATAAAGCATGCAATAGTTTTCTCCTCTCCAAATGAGAGACATTCTCATATTTTTCTATGTGTTTCTATTATACAGTCATTCTCCTCCCCGCATTAATGCAGAGGTAGAGAGCTCACTAAACCAGATTATATATGAAGGAGGAATTGCAGACTTCCACTTTTTTCAAAGTAACTTTTGGCCACTAAAATAGCTACTGCTAGGGTGACCAGATGTCCCGATTTTATAGGGACAGTCCTGATTTTTGGGTCTTTTTCTTATATAGGTTCCTATTACCCCCCACCCCCGTCCCGATTTTTCACATTTGCTGTCTGGTCACCCTAGCTATTGCAATTTATTTCTTAATGTTAACTGGTAATACCAACTCATCCAGCATGCCTAAAATACACAAACTTGGAGAAGGAAAGATAGAAACTCCCAAAGTTTTTGAGAGAATTGAATATGGTTTTCCAGAATACGTGCATTTTTTTTGACAGGTATAGAGTAGGGTTTCTCAATCTTTTTCTTTCTGATCTCTTCTCCTCCTCTTCTCTCTCCCGCCCCCCAATATGCTATAAAAAATTCCTTGGCGCACCTGTGCCACACTAACAATTTTTCTGCGTATAAAAGCCCAACCCAACTTTGGGAGTGGGGGGAGGGAGGGCAGAAAGCAGGGCAGTTGGCCAGGGCCCCATGCCACAGGAGGCCCCACAAAGCTAAGTTACTCAGGCTTCCCACCTGGGTGGTAGGTCTTGGGGGGCCTAGACTTCAGCCCTGCGTGACGGGGCTTCGGCTTTCTGCCCTGGGCCCCAGTGAGTCTAATGCTGGCCCTGCTTGGGCAGACCCCTAAAACCTGCTTGTCTATTGCCAATCTAACATTAAACAAATGTTCTGGAGTCCAGTAGTACCTGTTTAATACCTTGTTCTGGAAGAATCGCAAGGGTAAAGAACTTTGAAATAGCTTTCACATTAAGCCAGGCTTCTGTTGTGATAGTAAGGCTAAGTTTTTTTTTTTCTCTCTCTCTCCCCCCCCCCGCCTTTTTTTTTAACTGAGATATCACTCTTTTAAAGAGCCCCTATAGCTCAAACAAAAGTTATGTCTTGATGCAAAAATTATGGGTGAGGATCTTATGCTCTGTTAGCTAGAGGTCAAACTAAATGATCATAATGGTCTCTTCTGGCCATAAAATCTTTGGATCTCTCAATCTGAACAGTAGCAGACACAGGAACTAAAGACCTGCATTTGAGTGCATCAGATCTTCACAATTATAAGGTAACTTCTGTTCTTCAGAATTTTGACAAGGGTTAGATAGTATTAACTGGTCTCTCATCAAGACTGAATATACTAGGAATTTTGGAGTCTGCATTTTGCATTGGTGCTAAAACTTGATTAAACTTTAATTCAGACATTTTATCTTCCTTGTTTTAATTAAAAGCTGCACTTTTTTTGTTTTTTTAACTTTTGGCTTTTAAAAATTTGAATATTTTAAGAAAACCAAAATCTGAAATTTTCAAATTTTTAACTCCAATTTCGTTTTTTCCTGTGTTCACTAAAAATCAGATTTTGACTAAAATGAAAATATGTGCAAATGTTTGTTTTTGGTCAAAAAGCCATTTTCACCACAAAATGTTTAGATGAAGAAAATTCAGCCAGTTATACTAAAGATCCCATCCTGTAAATCTTAGTCATGGTCGCTTTGCTTCAGTGGGACTAGTCATGTGGATAAGGTATGCAGGATTCCTGCATTGCATTCCAACTACTGACCTAAATCAAAACATTTTAATAACCCCTCATGAATTGCCTTAACCATCCAGTCTGCCACACAGTATTGGCCAGGTTTTCAAAAGTGTTCAGCACCCTGCAGCTTCCATTGTTCTTGTGTGTTTCTTCCTCTTCTCTGCCGCCGCCCCCCCCCCCACCCCCCCCCCCCCACCGTCTAGGAGTATGCTTTTTCATGTGCAGGGCATTGCTTATGCTTTCAGTATGGGGCACTGTCATGTCACGAAATCCATGCACAGGTGTAAAATTGGTGTGAGGACAGAACCTGGTATGCTATTTCTAAATCAGTCAATAAAGTAAACGCTTGGAGATGCTTCTGAAATTGAAGTGCTACAGAACATAAGCTCAAGGTCACAGTCATGTGAAATATGGAAGATGAACTGCTATAAAAATGTCCTAATGTATTTAAGTGGGCTTGCCTATTTCCTTCTACCTTCCTGTTCTTATGGGAGTTCAGACATTTGTGTCTGTCGTCTTGCTGTATTTGGTCTGAAGGCTTGAGGGAGAATCGGGAAAGGAATGAGGTATCAGCCCACCAGTTGAGACTGAATTTTCCCTTGGGGATACTTGTCTCTCTTTTGGTAGGAGAAAAGAGAGGTGTGATTCTCACTTTTAATGAAATTCCTGTAACTTGAGGCATTCATTTAACATCTGTTGTGAAGCAAAGATGCATTGAAGGTTATTCTGTGTACTCTATTTGGTTAAAGGGACCCTTTAGCATTCTCTCCCTCTTCTCTCCCCCCCCCCCCCATCCACTCTCAACCCCTGAGACAGTAAAATCCACATCTGAAAATCATTGTATTTCCAATGCCTATCTGGGGAAAAAAACATCCAAGGAAAACATTAGCACATAAGAACCACATACAGCCCAATCCTATAGCAGCTCCAGTTCAACCTGTCAAGGGGATTGTTCCCCAGAAAAATAAGTCATGTCTCTGACAAATCCTGGCTTAGCAGGGAAAAAACACACCTCATAAGAATGGTCATAGTGGGTCAGACCAATGGTCTTTCTATCGTAGCAGCATGTCTTCCAACAGTGGCTGGGGCCAGATGCTTCAGAAGGAGTAAACAGAACAGGGCAATTGATCAAGTGATCCACCCCTGGTTTACTCCCAGCTTCTAGCAATCAGAGGTTTAGGGATACCCAAATGATGGGATTACATCCCGACCATCTTGGCTAATTTATTTTGATTGGTGATCCCTTGAATTGAGGGAAATCTCTACCATGGATTTACATATGGGTCCTGAGATGACTCAGGAGTCTGATCCTGGAACCGCAAATCTGCCTGCAGTAGGTACAGACATTTTGTGGCAGGCCAGCGGCCTGCTGGGAGAAAGTTATTTCTCTTTCCTTCTTCCTCTCTCTCTTTTCAACTTCAAGGGCAAGGCACTTCTCTTCAAAGCGGGCCAATGTGCTGAAACTTGCATTGCTCAGGGGGGTGGTGTGGTTTTTTTTTTTTTTTTTTTTTTTTTTTAACCCTCTTCTTCCCCCCCCCTCGCGAAAGAGTTTCAGTGCTGTAAAGTGGTAGTGTAGACACAACCTTAGTCACTTTCTCTACACCATTCATCCCTATCCCAGTTTAGAGCAGCATGATTGGCAACTGTGATTACATTTCTGTAATTACTATTGACTCTGGGCAGACTTTAAATGGCTTAACACATTGCCAGAGCAGTGCTGCTTTGATTAGTTTAAAAAAACATATTACCCATGCTTTTCAAATGCTGAAGGTTTTTGTTGTTGGCTTCTTTTAAGACCGGTAGCAACATCCTGTTGAAGATAACAGTGACAGCTGAACTAGCCACCTCTGTTATCCTACTGCCCTAGTATTTGTCTGCATTACTGACAGAAATGATGAGCAAGAGCAATCTTCCTGTAATTTTCCATCAGCCAGTATTATTCATCTCTTCTCTTCCCCCCCCCCCCCCAATACATGGCTATTACTGTCTCATCTGTTATAGTACAAAAGCTGCATTATGAAGTTGCCTCACTGGGTATTGCTGCTTTAAGTAAGTTGTTTTTTTCTCTCTTCTCTCTCCCCCCTCCACCCCCCCGCAACAGCTGTGGGAGCTGAGTGAGTGGATGCACCAGGCTGTTGCTGAGGTTAAGGCTATGAATAGGGAAGGTGGTTCCTGTAAGAACAGCCAATCAGGAGCTTTGGTATCTGAGGAAGTGCTAAGACATTAGCTGAAGCTGCATGATGTGCATGTGAAGTTGAGACAGAGAAGCCATAAAGAAAAGAAATGTAACTTGACTACATCAGGGAAGAGCTGATTCAGGAGAGACTATGTAAACTGATTGCACAGTATTATAAAAAGTGGCTGAAATCACTACTCTTTTTCTGTAAGTTTCAGATTTTCTATAAAATAGAAAACTAAGTACTGCAGTGAAGTAGGTCCATTGGACCCTGGACATTTACAATACCTACCACATTATTTACTCTTCCTAGTCTAGGGACCACTGAATGTATTGAGATAAAGGTAAATACTGTAAAGAGGTGAACATCCATCTTTTTTTGAACTGTGCCCATTTAGACTGCAGCCTCCACTTTCTTCAGATCTTCCCACCCCCCCCGCTTACATCTTTCTTCCCCCCCCCCCCCAAATCTCTGGCCTCCCTTTCAGTCCATGGAATTTATTATATTATAACTCCACTATAGTTAAGGTTGTCACATCATCTGCTTAAAAGTAGACCTTTCCAAGTCCTCTAAAATGGATACGCTTAGTCTGATTTCTTTGATCCTGCCTCTGGATGGTGCAGGGTTTAGAGAACCAAATGTAGTCATTAGAGGCATGGGTTCCAGAGATTTAAACCCCCTGAAAATATAGCCACTTTTAAAGTAAGTTTCTAGGGGGTGGGTGGGTGTGTGCGGCTAACAGCAGCAGCTCCAGGCACCAGCGCTCCAAGCGTGTACCTGGGGTGGCATGCCGCGGGGGGCGCCCTGCTGGTCCCTGCGAGGGCGGCAGTCAGGCTGCCTTCAGTGGCATGCCTGCGGGAGGTCCGCCAGTCCTGCGGATTCGGCGGCAATTCGGAGGCGGGTACGCTGAATCCGCGGGACTGGGGACCTCCCGCAAGCATGCCACCGAAGGCAGCCTGCCTGCTGTGCTTGGGGTGGCAAAAAAGCTACAGCTGCCCCTGGTGGCTAAAGATCAAATTATTGATGTGATGCAAGTCAAAGTGGTCTCAATCTGTAGAGTTCTACCGAAGGTAGTGCATGGTACGCACTAAGTCTTTGGGGGACCCAGACAGAGATTAGTATTTAATAATAATAATAATTACACTGGGCATGAGACAATACAGAAAAATGGGTAGATCATCTCCATTCCCACCACTTCATATGCTTTAATGTTTGACTCTTGTAAGTGCTCTAAAATCAGAACAGTTAATGAGATTACTTTTTAAATGTGGTGTTCCTCATTGGGATGTGTGGTAGTGTTAGTGATCCAAATTTGGGTCATGACCAAGGGGTTCCCAAGTTACAGGCTCCTCCATATGGAAAAAGTCTTTCTGCTGCCTGGTATTGTTAGTTTGAGAGGTATTAAAGATTTCTTGATGGCTGTGAACTCACCCTTCAATTAACATAACTAAAAATACATTAATCACAAGCCCCCACCTAAGCCAAAAGGAGTTTTGTATTGAGTGGCTGGAGGTCACTACAATTTGAGTCATGGCTGGCAATTTCATTTTGGGTTGAATATATGTAATCCAAGTACATGGAGGAGGAAAAAAAAATAGACATGTAAATACTTCCTGGGAGGGAAGGGATACTAGAGGGCAGAGAAATGGAGGAAACAGTGGGAGAGGGGTTATGGGGATGGATGGGAAGGGAAAAAAGTTGGGGGCTCTGGTGAAGGAAACATGCCACCCCAGCTCTGCCTGTGCACCCCAACCTCCTGTACTTCCCTAAAGCCTTGTTTTCTAGTGGCAGAACTAGACATAAGTACTTCCTAGGAGGGGCAATTAGGGGGAGAGGGTTTGGGGGCTTCAGTGAAGGGAGGGGTGCTTTGGGGAAGGGGATAAATGGTAGGTGAGGGAAGTCAGGCTGGGGGTTAGGTGGAGTGGAGGGGTGGGAAGGCTGATGTGGGCGTGAGTGCCGGGAGACTTGGGGAGAATAGGCGTAGGGACACCTATCAGTCCCATATTCTTCCCTCACATATGTATGTCCAGGTTTGGTGGGTTCTTGCCTGTGAAATGTCCCTGTGCATCATTTAAGTACTATTGGATTGACTAAGTGCTGCATAGTCTGGTGCAGGACTTATGAGCAGGGATAAATTTCATCCAGTATGCATAGCTCCTGTTGTGCCAATAGGCACTATATAATTTGCTCATGGTGGTTTTGTTTGGTTTTGTATTTTGTATTTTTTTTTTTCCCCATATGGTTATGGCTTTTTTCCATGGGAAGGAGGTAGAAGATAAAACAGCAAGTATGCTAGAAACAAAGTTGCATTTTTAAATATATTTTTTTTAAATACTACATCAGAATTACTCCTTGGCAGTGGCCTGAAGTTGCAATTTTGCTTAGCCATTCAGAATCTAGGTAACACTGTCCTTATATACAAATCCCTATGCTGTGAACTATTAAATTAAGGCTTGTTTTTTAAAGCTATGATTGAAAGGGACATGCATTCTTTAACTGCTCATCTCTGAACATCAGCAGCAGAAATAATATCAAATTAGTCTTACAATCTTGACATAATTAAAGCAGGGAGCCTGCATAAATATTACATTAGGCTCATTGATCTGGAAATTTTGACCACAGCTAAACCCTTAGATCACGTCTACAGCAGTGTTTTTTCTGCTCTATATAGTGATTGAGTTGATACCATTGGTCCACATGGTTTCGAAGAGTGTCGTGATGATTCAAAGGAAGAATGAAACCTCAACCTGCCCCATAACAATTTTATTATTTGTATTCCAGTAGTGCCTATAGCCTCACTGTGTGTACAGTGCCCACCATATAGTACAAGCTGGTCTCTGCCCTGAAGAATTCACAATCTAAGGAGGAGAGAGGAGGTATTATTTCCATTTTACAGATGAGACATGTGGCCTCAATTCAGGGAGGTACTTAAACCCATTTATAAGTCCATCCCTATTCAGGAAAGCATACAAGCATTTGCTTACCTTAAAATGTGCTTACTTCCCTGTCTAATGTTCTAATAGCAAGACTAGCCTTCTTCTCTATCAAGTCAGCTTTGCATGGAGGAAGACACAAGCAAGTAGGACTCTCTTTGAACCCCTGCCATTGATCAGTTAATCAGATCTGTTTCATAATTACTCTTGCAATATTAGCGTAGCTTACACCGCTATAAAAGTAATTAATGGTCTCTAAGTTTCCCAGTATACCAATATACCTCTCATACATAATGCGGTGCATTACAGCATAGTTCTCTTCCCATATTGTGCAAAGTGTAGATGTATGGTAAAATGAACTAGATGCATCTAAATTGATGGCATATGTATATTAGCTATAAAGGGAGTGTGAGTCTGCCCTGAAGATGGCACTGAGAGTGTATATTGTGTGTAATGACAGTATGGCCTGAGTTCTCATTTAGTAGAAGGCCACTTGACACCACCCTGGAGAACAGATCCTCAGCTGGTCTAGTCAGTCATAGCTCTATTGATTTCAATGGAGCTATGACAATTCACACTTGATGGGCCTTAAGTGAGTGTAAAGCAATTTATGCTCACGTTAAAGCCCCTTTATACTGCCAGAGTAGTATAAAGTCACCTGTAGTGTAAATGTGAATTCATCCCTTCCTAGGAAGATCTCTATTTAGATAAGATAACATCACAGCCTGAACTTTCCAAACTCCAGTTAGTCTCTGGAAGATGGACCATTATACTCCCTGGGTCTGTATTGACTGATGCTCCAGCCTGTATTCTTAAAGGTTAAGGACATTGTTCAGCTCAATATTTGTTTTAGGCTGTACTATCCCCATCTAAAGAAGGGCAGGGAGCACTAATTTGCTAGAGAGCAAATAAATGGCTGCAGCGTATCATTATCTTGGTGGACCAGTTACAGTGAACGCCATTCAAACAGGTCAGATGTAGCGTCCCAACGATATTCCAGGCAGGGCACTGCTTTAGCACCAGTATTCATGCCTGACACTTGACGCTATCACTGCTGGGGACAAGGAGCGCTGCCAAATATACAGGAAACTGTATCTTCATGTACAATGCAGCGTGTGTGTGGGAATAAAATTAAAATGCAAGTCTTGATTTAAACCTGCATAGTAGGTCAAATCCATAGCTTTAGCAGGTTAATAGGCATGGTGGCCCAGTGAAGAGGGCCCCAAACAAGGAGTCAGGAGACCTTGGTTCTGTCCCAACATCTTTATGATCTCAGTTAAATTATTTCCCTGTGCCTCAATTCCCCTTCTGTAAAGTCAGCGGCTCACCTTTGCTAAAGAACTTTGAGCCTATGGATGAAAAATGGTATGTCAGAGCTTATCTGTTCTAGGTTGATATGCTCCCCTCCCTCCATATCTGGATAACGTTTTATAATTTTCCTCACTGTTTTAAGTCTTGGTTTAGGAGAATGTTTGCAACATGCTTGAGATTCTTAGAATAAAATATGCCCCCCGCCCCACACACACACCCGCTGTACAAGTCCAAGTTACTTGTGTTTTGTGTTGGGTGGGATTTGTTTGAGTTGAAGAGGATGGAAATCACCTCCCAATCTCTCAATGATAGCTTCAAACCCTCATGTGGGCAGGGAAGGGGCTCCAGTGGTGCACTAGCTGTCTACTCCAGGGGTGAATTTCACCCATCACGTGTGTAGTAAGGGCAGGTGTAGGCTGCATTCTTGGGGCAATGAATTGATTACTGATTATGCCTAGCTTAAATCACTAGCTACACCTTGGCGCAGCTCTTCTGCACTGTAGACCATGGGGGCAGGAAGAAACTTAAAGTTTTCAAAACTAGAAAGAGGCATGAATTCAAACTTTGAACTTAAATTGTGCCATTCTAATACTCTAATACATCCCTCTCCTCCTACTAACCTCAGTCTGCACTTGCCTAAATTATCTCTACACCCCAAGGAAAAGTATTAGGTCCTATATTGAGTTCATTAGTGCTGGACAGTAAATTAAAATGTAGGAGCTAGCATGAAAGGTGGGAAGGCAGCAGTTCCTAATGAAGCATCTTACCTGAACAATTTTTTCCCCACTAATCAGGATAGTGAGACTGCAACTATGTTCATGTAATAAGGGGGCATGCAGAAGGTGGAGGGCTGGGGAGCAGGGGATATCATTGATGGCTTTAATGAGAAAGCAGCATAGAGCTTTATCCAACTGAGTAGGGATAGACTTGGAGGTCTAAAAGCTGCTTTTGTTGCAGGGATTTAAACCCATGGGCTGTAGTTTGAAGTATTAATATAGATCCACCTTGCTAGTCTGCATTAAACAGACTATGTGGAAATGAAGGGGATGTATGTGTGACCTCCTCTGTTTCAATGGAGATGAAGGTAGAGGAAGAGGCATCACTTAAACTCCCTCAAAGGACATATTGAATATTTGGCATGTGAACATGGACTTGGTTTGGGATGGTGTGTGTGGTGGGGTGGGGGGAGATCAAGGGCCAAATTCTCTACACCCATTTACAGCAAGTAGAGATTTGTCCCAATATTTTAAAGAAAGAAACAGTAACATGGATTTTCGGCTTGGATATACCGAATATGTGGGTGATACACTGTGCAATATACACTTTGAAAAGCTTCTACATTAGTCAGAACATTGGATTAATCTCTTCCCAGGCTTTACGATCATTAAGACAGATTCTGATCTCTGTTATTCCGGTGCAAAACTGTGGTAGCCACATTGGCTTTGACATAACAGATCAGAATCTGGCTCAATGGCAGTGAAATCTGGGAAGAGGTTTATCCAATATGGCTACTGCAGCTTTGCAGTGGTATAGCTGTCGTCAGAATCTGGTCTAGTGTTTGGTAAGTAACTTTAACAAACTGATTGCAAAGGTGCTTTCTTTCTCTCTAATAAGGGGCTGGGTGTTTGTGCACATGTGCTCATGTATTAGGGGCTTTATGTGTGCAATAAGAACTGTTTTGCTTGTTGGTGTGTGATAGGGGTTTTTATTTGTGTGTGCAGTGGGATTAGTATTTGAATTTGTGTGCACACCACAATAGGTTGTGATTGGGTTGTGTGTAATGTGGGTGGTTTGCTTTGTTTGCATGTCTTTTTGTAAATGAAACAAGAAGGAAAACACGACAGTTTTGGGGTGGGGGGGGTGGGGGAGAAGAGGACAATATTCTGAAAACCCAGACCCTAGCTGTAATGAGATTTCAGTTCAGTTCACCATCAGTTTTTTACAATCGTTTGTATCGCATAACAGCAGATATAGGAGTGCCTTACCTCAAAATGACACTCGGAAAGCATTTGTCCAGCTGGCAAGCAGTCCCTTATTGCTCTTAACATGCTCATGACTATAGTTAAGGATGTGCTTAGAATTTTTAAACATACTGTGATGGGGGTGTATAAACCTAATGAATTCTGAGGGCAGGGAAGGAGTTAATACAGGCAGGGAGGGGCCCAGCTGGGCACAATTACACACCTGCTGTTAACAGGCTGGTTCCCAAAGTGCTGAGGTTGAACAGGAAGTTGAGATATCCAAGCTAAGGGACACCACAAATATGTGGCTCTTAATTAACGTAAATTGATCTGTTGACAGGGCTTTGGAGCTCCGCTCCAGCTCCAGGCAAAAACCTGTAGCTCCAGAGCTGCTCCGGGCTCCTCTCCAAAGCCCTGGCTGTTGATCATTTTTGTTTTGTGGGGGGGCTATCTGGAGTAAACCTAAATCCCCCTCCACCCTTGACTTTTATGGACTGGGCTGTAGAAAGCATCATAAGACTCCTATTTAACTGGGACTAAAGGGTCACAATGATAGGTGGGTTTCCAAATAGCAAGAGGAAAGATGGGGAAGTTTTCCTCTATGGAACCAAAATAAAGGTGTGGCAACATGATGAAAGAGATGGAATAGATAGATGTGGGAGGGAGTCTTCCATAATGTCCCCACACATAATAATCTCTGCATACAAGGCAGGTAATGAATTACCCACACGCTGTTTAACCCCAATTACCAGCTATTCATGCTCACTGTAATCTGTTTGAAAAGAACTATTTTTTAAAAAAAAAGATAAATGATAAATCAAAGTTGTAGTTGTCTATGGGAAGATTTAAATTGATTAGGTGAGGGTTTAATTAACTGCCCTAACACTCAGAATGAGTGACCTTTCCAGGCAGGCCATGAACCATATGACTTGCTCTCCTCCTAATTATAACTCAAACCACAACATGCTTTCGCATGCAAGCTTGTCTTATAAAACAAAGAGCAGGGAGAAAATAACATTTTGCAGGGAATATGGGAACCTGTTCAAGATTGAGGCTGTTCTGTGGTCACTTACATCTGTTTCATACCACTAAATCCACTGACTTGAACTGAGTAGCATCTGATTTACCGGGGTAAAAATAAGAAAACAGCTGCAGTGTTGCCAGCCCCATGTATTGAAAGATCATGAGATGTGCGCCGCCCCCCCCCCGCCCAAAGTTTTAAAAATGATAAATTTGGGGTTGTTTGCCTTCTAGTTTCTGAGAGGTGAGGTTTCTCTGATATCATGTTTTCTTTCTTCTGCAGGCATGAGGACTAAAAAGATTCATTTATAACAAAACTGAGTCTCATTCCATCCAGGACTCCAGGAGTAGAGGCTATCAGAAAAACAACACATACCATGAGACTCAATAAAATCATGAGTTGGCAACATTGGCTGCAGCCAGATGACAGGGTCTTACTATATCCACATTAGCATGTGATGATGGCTGCATTAAAGACAACCAGATAAAATGCACTTAACTGTGGCATCTAATGTACAGACACAGAAGATGGGGTATAGTGACCATGGCTTCTAGCATAGATACAAACATGTCTCGATTGAGAACTGCCTTGGGCTGTATTGCGAGCAGCTCAATTTGTTTAACTTGGGGCATGGCATCCGATGCTGCTGATTTTTCATCTGACTTATTAGGGATCCCTTTCAGTGTGAAGAAAATTCTATACAGAGTTCAAAGGCACAGCTGGTATAGGCAGGGAGTTGAGAGATGGTCCATTCTGTCCATATCTTTGGGCCGTTGTGGAGGTTGACTGGGTGCCTGCAGGAAGGAGGCTCTCCACTGTCTCCCTAATTCTTTTTCTCCTGTTGGCAGCTATTTTCCGTGTGTGTGTGTGTGTGTGTGTGTGTGTGTGTGTGTGTGTGTGGGGAGGGGGGTGTTTGGGTGGTGGTTGTTTTTTTTTTAATAGCAGTTTTTGTGATCCATTCAGAAGGGACTCAGATTGCCAGAGGCAAAGGATTCTGGGGAATGCCAAGTCTTATCTGTGAATATCAAAAATGCTTGCAGCTGTATATAACCCAAATGTCAAGATTTTTGCACATTTTATTGGTCTTTCCTGGAAGGATGGGAATTCTGAAACTTAAAATCCATTTTCTTCTAACCTTTTCCACCCAAGTCAGCTTCATACATAAGGGTGAGCTGAAATTACAGGGAGCTGTGAAGGAATGAACTGATTCGCTTTCTTCTTTCAAAACAGATACTAAAATATATTAATTGCAATTGTAAGACTAAGAAATTGCAAGATGATTCATAGGGAATGAATGGCTAGCCTGCAAAACTCTCCGTTACCTCAAATTTCCAACTTTTAATGCTCTTTGAAAGGGAAGACAGTTGGTTGCCATCTAAAGGAAAATAGAAAAGGGGGATGGGGGAGGAGTGATGGAATTAGAGCACCATCTTTCCCCAGCTCTGCTGCTCACACATTGCAGATAATGCCAATCAGCAGAGCATGCTAGAGACGTTAGATGTCTTTTAGTAAAGAGCTTGTAAATGAAACCACAGAGGAGTTGCATGTGCTTTTTAACCCCCTCCACCTCTCCTCACCCCTGTATTTTTGTCTTTGCCTGTTCTCAAAGATACTTGTCAGGCAACATTGTGCTTGTCAATGTCGTAGCCCTGTGTCCGGGAGCAAATATAAAAGAAAATTGATTTGCACATTGAAGGGTGAATTTTTTTGCTTCAATTTTCTGAGCTATGGCAGTGATGCATGTCTAGTTTAATTTGCAACATAAAAACTTAAGTGCCATGCCAGCTTTGCGAATGAGGCTGGTGCTCTATGTATGACAAGGGCTGATAGTAACATACAAATTTTGGGCCTTAATCCTGCAACGTTTAGCAGAATGAGCAGCAGTGCTGCCTTCCAGTGCAAGTGAGGAGGCTAAGTATGGGTCCAAGTTTAATGCTAAAGGCATGAGACAAAGCCTACTGAAGTCAATTGGGGCGGGGGGGGGGGGGGACTCCTGTTAACTTTAACAGACTTTGGATCAAGTCCTAATGAGTTCTCAGCACCGGGCAGTAGTAGTCTCAACCTTCCTATGTCCCCCTCCCTTTGCTTGGAAGCACAGTAGGGACAAAAGAGGGGCAGAATCCAGGGGCAAGAGCATGATGCTTGGCATGATGACAAAGCACTTGTACACTTCCCTCTTTGGCCTCACTCTTGCCACTAAACAGCAATAATTTGGCAATTGCATAGGAACAGTTTTATTGTGGGATCTGGTTCCCACCCACTTCATTTCTTTCTTGTCCAAGGCATAGATAAAAGAAGTCAGCACATGGCCACTTAAATCCCAATTAAGTCTTCAAAATAGCATTGTAGTGAAACTTCAGTGGTGCTTGGGCCCTTGTCATGGGGGTGAATTTACACGATGTGCACAATAGTATCGTAATGGACTTTCCTTTTCCCAGTGGCTAGGGTGCAGGTGGGTATGGTTTGATAAAGAGGCTGGGGGAATGGGGACTGAAACCCAATGTTTTTTGTGGTTAGTGAGCTGAAGGTTGCACCCTTTAGGGAAGGCAGATGCTGCTGTGCAAGGGTTCTGGGTGCATTGAAACTTGTTGAATTTTTGAGACCAGAATACGTTGTCTATTCCTTTGGATACCCTGAAAGGACAATACATATTGTGGGATCCAATGAGAATTATGATGAAGCATGGATAGAACTAGGGAAGATTTTTATCAACGGGATTGATCATAAATCTTTCAGGCCACAAGGAGACACTGGCCTGAGGAAGGATTGTAAGCTTGGGGTTATCAGAAGTGCTCAGTGTTGGCCTAACTCTCCTCAATGGTCAATGGGAGACTTTAACCATTTACTTCAGCAGGAGTAGAGTCAGGTCAGCACTGAATGCTCCTGAAAATCTCACCCCCATAGGACTGCATCATGAGAAGCACGATCTGAATCTGCATTCAGATGTCACTTAGGGCACAAGCGAGGCTCTGCCATTTGTCTTTCCTGGGCTGCTTTTTGCATACCCTCTTTGTTGGGTCCCCTAAGTTCCCCTTCTCTGAGTAGTTTTTGATGGACAGATTATTTTGGTTGGCCCCTTTCACATGTTCCTCCAGCTTCCTAATGGCACACCTACTGTGGCAGATGCTCTGGCTTCATTCTCAACATGTTGCAAATATTTCTATATTTTTTTTTATCAATAACTTCAGGAAAAAAGGTGGTTGAACTCTGACTAATCTCAGCATTTGTTATAAATTAATTCCTTCTACTACCTAGTATTTTTCAAAGGAATTTAGACCTCCATCTGTATCTTTTGGTAAGTTTCCAGCTTTCACATCCATGTGTTCAAATGTTATTTCCACTTTAAGGTGAAGATTTGTGGTTTGGACTTTGTTGTACATTTTCAATGACCAAATCTTGTTTAAACTGGTAAACATAGCTGCCAATTTTTTTGTCTATTTCCTTCTGGACATCCCCATTGACAGGCATGTTACTGCCAAGCCTGATGATAAATTGACAGTCGTCTTGTATTCCTCTGCCTTCTGAAATAATGTATGAGATGGGAGTTGGGGGGGCCTGCCATAACTGTTCAATAACCCCACTTTTTTATGCTGAACAGTCTTTATTTGCATGTACAGTTGTATGAAGAACTGGTGTGTCTGTTTTTTTTTTTTTTTTTTTTTTTTCTGGAAGTTTGGGGTAGGGGCAGAAATCAGTTTGGTTTGAACCAAGGCTAATTGTTTTTTGGAATGTTCAGCAAATCAAAGTGTGGTGGGTGGATTTTGAAGAAAAAAAAAAAAGCCAACACTTTTTTTGTTTGACATTTTTAATCAAAAGAAATGAAGGGCTATATTCACACAAGCAAGGAGCAGGCAAAAGCAACCCTGCCTCCCATGACGTCTTTGTATCTACATTCTTAGGGCACTCAGCTGAGATGTAATAGGCTCCAGTATTTAGCTTCCACTGTGCATCCCTGTTATAATGAGACCTAATGATCTCTCCATGTCACTTTGTCTCCTCTTTCCCAGATTTTGGCAAGCTAAACAACTTAATCATGTCCTGAGCTGGTAGGGAAGGTCAGTTACCCCCACCCCCCCTTTTTTTTTTTTAAACTGCATTTTCCTATACCTGTCTGACTCAGATAAGCAAATAAACCAGGTCCTTGCCTCCCTCCACCCTAATAACTTCTGATATGGGCCATCTCAGGGCACAGCTGTTCCATGTTCCTTCCAAGTTCAGCCATTCAGAAGCCTTACCAATTATAGTGCCCAATGCCAGCTCTATTGCCCGCAAATACGTGCATTTTGCTCTCTGGATAACTCATGGAAGGAAAACCTTCCTAGCATTTTTCACAGCCTATAACTCTCCCTTTGTCATCTTTCTCCCCTTGAGGCATAGTGGGTATTTGTGCCAATGCCAAACAGAGGTTGTGGAACAAAAGATAAGTGTATTTCTGCCAGCTTGGCTCATGCATCCTTCATCAAATGAACCCAAGGAATTAGATCCACATGAGTAATAAAAGCAGGCATTTAAAGGCCACCTCCACCTTGGCAGTTGATCTGCTGCATTAAAGCCTCAAGAAAAAGCAACTGATGGCAGAGACGTGCAACAGAGTTTCTCAACTTTTTTTTTTTTTTGGCATTATTATTGGAGAGGCTAACCCCTCTTTATCTTCTAGAGGCAGTTCTTCCAGCAAGCAAAATGGGTGTGCCAGTATAACCACTAGAGCTGCTCATCCTGGACCCGCTACATGGATAAATAGAACTCTGCAGTCTCCAGGGCTGTGCTGATAATGAAGACAAAGGGCTTTGAAACACTATCTAAAGGATGTGGGCCAGATTCTGATGTCCACTATCCCAGTGCCATTGAGATCAGAGACTGCCCCACGTCCCATGTGTTCAACACTATAGACAGGGAGTCTTGCAGGATATTTTTTCATCATGTAATATTTGGCATAACTTATGAGTTAAATTTACTTGGTGTTATCTTTACTTCTGTTCAGATACAACAACAGATTGGGCATTGCTTGTGCTAAATCTTGGCCTCCTTATCAACTACACAAATTGTCTACAGTTAATTGAGGAGCACTGTAGAAAACCTCAGGGCTACAAGACGGAGCCCAACTCTAGGGAGCTAAACTTCATGTTTTACTCCACCTGTTCTCTCTCATCATATGCTTAGATCATAATCTTTGGTATCAAGTGCTGTCTTTTTTTTCAGTTCTAGTGTGTATAGTGCCTAGCACAATGGGATTTCAGTCTAGGAACTTCTGCAATATAAACAATAAATAAGATTATGAAATCCAGGATTTGGCTACTCAGATTGTCCCTTAGGTATATAGAAAGGGCATTTATATACCTAAGTCAAAAATTGGGAGTCCAAAACGTAGGATATGACTGTCCTGTTAAGAAAATCCACTTGAAAGCACTGGAACTATGGGATCTTTCATAAAAACCAAGGTCAGACCCATGCAGTCCTTACCACATCTCCATCTTCTGAACAAGCCACTGGGACATTCTTCCATGGTGTCATTTTGTTATAGGCATTGGGGCCTGATCTAAAACCTATTGGAGTCTTTCCATTGGCTTAAATGAGCTTTGGATCGGGTCCATGATACTTGTTGTGTTCTGGCCTATCACAAAATGGCACTGCCAGGCAGAAAAACTATGGTGTCATGTTGACCAAAATATTCTTTTTATTTTTCCCTTTAAAAACTTCAAGAAACTAAAGGGGGGAGGGAAAGAGGAAGCAATCAAACATGAAACAAATGAGAAATGACGGTGGGGCCAAATTCTTTCCACAAAGTGAGAAGATATTCAGGGAACAGCAAGAGGAAATGAAAGCAAGGAGATAAAAACCAGAGGAATTTAATTTAAAAATTTCCTGGATGTTGACATTTTAGTGTAACTTCAAAGCATGTAGCCCATGACAGCCTACAGGTTAACTCCCCAGGCTATGTTCTATCTAAAGTGCAAGTGTAAACTGCTCCACAGAGGCCAGTACATGTGATTACTTTAGGCCTTTTATTCTATTCCTTTATATTTTCTTTGCTTAGATAAGGAAATCAGGGAAGTTTCTCTAGTTGCATAGGATTTCACACACTGTACCAAACAATTAGACCATCCATTGTAGGGTGTCCCTGACTCCTAGAGTGGCCCATAGCTCAGAGGAATACAAAATGTCCTAATACAGTAATGCATTTGGATAAAAACGTGTAGCATTGCACAATTGGCCAGATAATTCTTCCCTGATCCTTGGATTCTATGATAAATAGTTACACTTCATATAGATAGAGAGAGAGAGATCTCTCTCTCTCTCTCTCTCTCTCCCCTCCCATCCAAGGATCTTTACAAACATCAAGACTAATCTATAAAACTGCAAAATAAAGTTTTAGTCCTGCTTTAATGACCTATCTGAATGCAAACTTAATTGTGGAGCTGCACACTGTACCTCCATAGTTTATCCTCTCAACATTCCTTTTAGCTGACAAAGTATTGACAATAGATGAGGAGAATGAGGCATAGAGGTTAATGACTCCTCATGGTGCCCATGACAGTCAATGGAAAGACTTCCAATGACTTTAATGCATCTTGCATTGGGCCCTAAATGTCTTGCCCAAGAAATCTGTGGTAGAGAGAGGAATAGAATTCAGTTGTCATGACACCCATTCTTGTGCCATAGGCATTTGACTCCGATACTATAGCGAGTGGTCCTAGAGACGGAGAGATTATCCTTCCTCCCATATACCCCTAGACTGCATGAGAAGAGAATAACTTTGCTCGTTGATAGGATGTCATTTTCAGTTTATATAGGAATCTCCCCTACAGCCCAGTCCAAGCTTATAAGTGCCAGGAAAACAAGTGATTACCATTAAGTAGATAAAAGCACTTTCAGACCATTCACAGCCATCTCTGTAATAGTGGCTTAGGTAGTTCAGAAAAGCAGTTCTGCTTCACTCTTTTTCAAGACAAATGTGGGGAGAATGTTGCTTTATTTATTTTTGGTTTACAATTTTATTTCTAAATGACACTAAAGAAGATAATGTCTTAGGAGGTTTTGTCACTGGAAAAAAGGCTTTTCTAGCGGACACATCTTTTTATGATGCTTTATTCCTGGGCCGTCAGCATTTGAAGCCTTTGCAGGCAGTGTAGCAACTGTGCTGGGGAAAATATTTTAAAGAAAAATATTGGCATCAACCTCCAGCATTTGGGATATTTGGTAGTTCTGAACTGTTATTACAGATAATGATTTTTCAGGAAAAGCTTGCACCTTCCTGCTGAGAAGCACTTTGTTGTAGTAGTAGTATTGGAACAGCTATGAAATTGAGACCTGCAATACTATCTCTGTGTAAATAGATAATGCAACATTGACTCAGAAAGAAAGGGGTGTATTCTTCTAGTGCTCAGATACCACAATGATGGGCACAATATAAGAACCTACACAGATAGATGTACTATGTTCTTTCAACTGTAGAATCATCCCAGAAATCTTTTTTAAAAAAAGTCTGTCTTTTCTATAACAATGCTTTGTGTTCCCATAGCTCTTTTCACCACTGCATTATAATTAAGCCTCACAATGTCCCATGAGGTAAATGTTACTAGACCCATTTTATTATTTTGTATAAGCAGACAAGAAAGGCATACATCAGTACCAGGGAGGGAGAGGAGTGCCAGTTTATAGCCATTTGTTCTTGTGTCCAAACTGGCCATCAACAAGTTTAGGCTGGAAATTAGGGGAAGGTTTTTAACCATCAAAGAAGTGAAGTTCTGGAACAGCTTTCCAAGGGAATCCGTGAGGGGGAAAAAAACAAACTGGCTTCAAGACTGAGCTTGGTAAGTTTATGGAGGGGACGGTATGATGGGACTGCCTAGAATGGTATGTAGTCCACTGGCAACTGCCAGTAGCAAAAATCCCCAATGGCCAGAGACAGGACACTAGATGGAGAGAACTCTGAGTTACTTTCCCAGGTATCTGCCTAGTGGGTCTTGCCCACATGCTCAGGGTCGAACTGATCGCCATATTCGGTGTTGGGAAGGAATTTTTCCTCCAGGTCAGATTGGCAGACACCCTGGGGGGTTTCACCTTCCTCTGCAGCATAGGAGTACAGGTCACTTGCAGGTTTAAATTAGTGTAAATGGTGGACTCTCTCTAACTTTAAGTCTTTAAACCAAGATTTAAGGACTTCAGTAACTCAGCCAGAGGCTACGTGGCCTGCAATATGCAGGAGGTTAGACTAGATGATCACGGTGGTCCCTTCTGACCTTAAAGTCTGCGAGGAAAGAGAAGCCTGTTTTAATGTACACTGTGTGTGGTTTGGATGATCCAGGATGCCAATGGCAGAATTGGCAAGAGGAACAAAGAAGCAGGTGATGGGAAGAGAAGAAAGGGTAGCGGGAGGAAGAGAAACATGTTCAGGGGGGAAAAAGAACAAATAGAAGGGGGTAACAAAAATGAAAACAAAAGAAGACTTTGCTTATTTTTTTCCCCTCTCTCCAGACAGGACAAACCACTAATTACACTAGCAAGAGTTGTAAATCAGAAATGCTTTCTTAAGTAATTTTTTTTCCAGGTGTACATTTTCTGCAACTGCTAAGAGGATGTTCCCTCTCAAGAACAGGCAGGGAGGAAGTCTGATGGTCATAAATGGCAGGAGAGGTGTCCTAGGCTCCAAAAATAGCTTGTTTTCCAACGCAATCTACTTGTCTAGTCTAGACACAGGGTGGCTTGCCTGTGTGCCGGAGAGCCTGGTGCTAAAACAACCCTGATTAGAGTAGGAGCCTCACATGAGGGGAATTGGGTGTCTTAGTATAAGGGACTGCAGGGGAGTGCCTGATGATGAGCTTGGAAGTGGGACTAGCTTGGAAGTAGGGCTAGAGGGTTGAGATCAAGCCGGAGGTGGCTGGGAACTGGCAGTTTCAAGTAGAGTTTGATTTTTGGATTTTATGTTGGATTATTTTGTGATTTAAGGACTAGCGGCAGGGTGCTGCAGAAGCCTCCCTGATCACAGTGGAGGCCTGTGTGGTGGCCAACTCTGCTACAGGCCCATGACACAATCTCTCTGAGGTGTGATCTTCGCTATGAAAAAGTTTGAGAACCTCTGGCTTATACAAGAACGTGATCTCAAATGAACTTTATTGATCATGTCAATGCTCTGTGTGCCTGATTCACCATTGCCTTGCACCATGCATAGTACCCTATATCCATGGCTCACAACCTTTCCAGCCTACTGTACCCCTTTCAGCAGTCTGATTTGTTTTGCCTATCCCCAAGTTTCACCTCACTTAAACTACTTGCTTACAAATCACACATAAAAATATGAGTGTTCCAGCACACTGTTACTGGAAAAAATGCTTGCTTTCTTATTTTTACCATACAATTATAAAATAAATCAATTGGAATATAAATATTGTACTTACACACACACCACATTGGAGAGAGAGAGAGAGAGTAGTATAAACAAGTAATACTACAAACTAAACTTTCATACAGACTTCAGTAGTGCTTTTCATGTAGCCTGTTGTAAAACTAGGCAAGTATCAGATGAGTTGATGTACCCCCTGGAAGACCTCTGCATACCCCCAGGGGTACGTGTTCCCTTGGTTGAGAAGCACTGTTCTATACCAGTGCCAAGTGAGTGAAATTTTAGTGTATGAAGCTTCCATTCTGAGACAGAAGGTGAATTGGTCCTAAAGAACTTACTAAACTGCCAGTTCTGTTCCAGCAACCACTGGGGTCAGTGTAAAAGCTAGCAGGGATTGGGTCCTCGTTCTGAATCCAGAGGGGGAGCCTTAATTTAATCTGATCCCCCAGTGTGAGAGTTACTAGAGGCTTCTGGAATTATCAGGGCTCTCTTATTTAGACTGAACTTCTGATCCTGAGTAGTACTCAGTCAGTAGCCTTAAGCCACTCTGATATTCAGACACAGTGTGGGTCTAACAGCCTCCAACCCTGGTTCATAATTACAGCAATGGGAATGGAATGCTGAATCCAGGGATTCCAGCCTGCAATTGAACTATGGCTGTTCATGAGCATCCCTCACAGCTAGAGTGCTTGCATAGTGACAGAGAGGCTGGTTGTCTGACTCTCTGAATTATATTCAAATAACGTCGCCCCATTTCTCGAGGGACCCATTGGTGCTCTTACAAGCTCTTTAAGGCCATGGCCAGGATTAATAAAAACTGATGGATTTGAACTGGCATCTTTATGCAGCAAGGCTGTCCTGCAGACAGAGGGGCCCACATTTTTAAAGGTATTTAGGCATTGCTGCACTCAGTGTTGAAATGCTTGCCTAATTTAGCGATAGAGAGTCCTGTAGCACCTTGTAGACTAACAGACGCATTGGAACATAAGCTTTCGTGGGTGAATACTCAATTTCAGCCACGAAAGCTTATGCTTCCACATGTTTGTTAGTCTATAAGGTGCCACAGGACTCTGTCGCTTTTTACAGATCTAGACTAACACAGCTACCCCTCTGATACTTGCCTAATTTAGGAACCTGACTATTTTCAAAAGTGATTTAGGCTCTTAGGCTAAGTCCCATTAATTGTCAATGGGCTTTTGGCTCCTAAATCCCATTCAGTCCAAGGCCTCTCTGTAGCCAACTAGTTACAAACAAGGAAGGAAAATCTTTTTAAGGCACTGGAGTAAACTCAGCCCAAGTGTCTTGCCCTGCCAAATTTCCTAGCTGTCCTTGGGCAAATCATTTAATCTTTCTAAGGCTCAGTTCCTCATGTGTAAAAAGAGGATAATGATTTTTGTCTCCCACCATGTCTTTATCTTGCCTATTTAGACTGTAAATTCTTCAGGGCAGGGACTGTCTTTTACTATGCATTTGTGTCGTGCCCAGATCCTGATTTGGGGCCTCTAGAGCTGTCAGGATTGCTGGGTGGCTGGCATGGAAACGGGTATGGGCTAGGGCAGAAACTACGGGCAATGGGAGTGTTCCCAGACAAGCATTAATGTTGAACAGACTGGAGAGACTGCTTCCCTTAGGAGCCTCTATACCTGCCTTGTGTTCACCTGGGTGGATCTTCCCCTGTAGATAAGCTTCATGCCATTCAACTAGGGCTCAGCCAATCACAAGACCTGCAGGTAATTGCCTCTGACTCATTTTGTGCTCTGGTTCAGGGATGACTCCAGCTTAAGCAGGCTAAGAGGTAACTCATCATAAGCTGCTCCAGTAATACAATTAATAATGCTCTAGTGAATTTGGTGTTAGGGGCATTTGTTTTCTGGGAACTGGAATGAGAATACCAGTTTCAAACAAAGCACCAAACAGTCATCCGATGATTACAACTTTTGAACCAGAGTAAAGGACAGTACAGCAACTGAGCCATCCCGTTTTATTTAAAATTCTGGGCTTTTATTCTTTGGTTTTATGAAAAAAATATCTGAACTGAGAGGCTTTCTGGGCCATGGGGCTGCATTTTTGCCACAGAGCGTGCTCCAAGGCACCATTCTGCTAGTACAGAATAATGATGGAAATACAAAAACAGAAATTACACACTTTCTTTATCTTAACAGTGAGTCTACTATTAAAATGGGAACAGGGCAACCTAGAGGGCAGCTGTTCACTGGGTTGGTAAATAAGATTAATGAATAAAATACCTCATGAAAAGTTCTGCATCATAAATCCAGCTGCATAAATCCTTGAGTGTTTATTCTGTCTCATTAAAAAGTAGAAGGAGAGAACATTACAGAGAAGATTTTGTTTTTCACTCCAGACTATCCTATTACAGGAGTGCAGGTCAAATCTCATTGAATTCCCCAATAAGTCGGCACTCTTGGCAAAATTATGTAGGAAGCTTTGCTGATTACTTGGGTGCAATCCACATGGTAAAATTTATCTGATGGAGCCTTTTGGTTTCCAGAGGATTATTCCACTTAATCATATCTATTTTCTGTAAGCATTTTAATCAGCAGCTAATCCTCATCCCTTCCTTCACATTAGATAATTAAATCAAGATATTTTTTAAAGTAATCAGTGGGAACTAGTGATCCTTGTGAAAGCGAATAAGGAAGCCTGTGAAATATAGTAAGAATTTTTATTTTTGTTTTACCTCTGATGCATCATGAAAGGTTATAGTTATTAAACACCCTGGCTTTTTTTTGGCACAGGCAAGTTTTGGCACAGCATTAAATGTGATAATGGCACAGCTATTTGGACTGAGTAGGCCTGAGCTGAATGATTCAAAGGCTAGAGGACAGGACTGAGGTGCACTGGCAGAGCTGGTGGCCCAGCATGGGAATAAAGAGGAGGAGGGTTACTCACCAGGGCTGAGATGATCTGGAGGGGCAATGTATTTGGCAGGCTGAATGGAAAATGCCAGGTTCCTGAAGGTTAACTTCACCTATTGTAATATTAGGTATTTATTTAATACTAAGAAAAGAAATAAGAATAATCAACTTAATGGCATTGAGATTAGAAGTAGATCAACCCAGCTGCCTTTAACTAGATTGTTGATAAATGAAAATGGCTATGGAAAATATCACAATAAAAAAAATTATGTAACAAGTATTAAATATGCACTGACTCCCTGTAGACTGTTTTTCAAAGAGGTGTCGTTAAATACAGTTCTGCTTATATAGTGATATTTTTCTCCCTCCCTCTTCTCCCCCCCCGTTCCCTCCAGTTCCCTAGAGACAATACCATGAAAACAGGATTCTTGTTGCTGTGTAACTTCTGCCCTTGCAGCTCCTATTGTCACAAAGAGGCTTTTATGACATCACAACTGTTTGCCATGGTGATGCTTGTGCTATCTTAACAGCAAAGATCCTGGACACTATGCTGCAGTCCTTGGACACCCTCAAACTCCCATTGACCGCAGCAGTGGATGCCCAAGGACCAGTGGATAGAATCCCCTAATGTCAGGCGGAAGAATGAACAGACAATGTAGATGAACTCTGGTACCCAATTCTCATTGAGGATGGGCTTGTGGATCAGGCAGTGAGTTGGACCTCAGGAGACCTGCTGCCAACTCCATATGTGACCTTTGACAAATCACTTGATCTCTGTGTACATCAGTTTTCCCCACTTCAGTGAAGTTACGCTAGTGTGACTGGGCTGCCGTAGTGCATCAGTGGAAACACTACCTATGAACATGGAAAGGATACTCCTGTGGGGTAGGTAATCCCCTCTCCAAGAGGTGGTAGCTAAGGTTGATAGAAATTCTTCCGTTGACCTAGTGTTATATACCCAGGTGGTTCGGTTGGCTTAACGACCATGCTCAGGGGTGTGGGTTTTTCACCCCTCTGGGAAACCTAGGTGGATCCACCTAAAACTTCTTACTGTAGATCAGGCCTGAGAGTAGAGTTTGTTTGCTTATGTTTTTCATGTATATGTCTGTTTATGAAAAAGAAATGAGGGGGGAAATAGAAGCCCCCAAATGCTATTTGGAAGCAGAATTATTATTTATATTAGAGACTCCTAAAGGTCCCAACCAAGATTGTGCTAAACATTACAAATCGACAGTAAGACAGTCCCTTCCCCAATTCACCTGAAATTTAAATAGAGAAGACTGAGTGGGAATATCTATTTTTCTCCCAATTTACAGATGGTGAACTGAGGTCCAGAGAGATTAAGGGTAGCATTTTCAAAAGTTCCTGGGGGTATGTTTACACAGCAATTGGGAGGCATGATTGAGCATGTAAAGGCATACTTGAGCTAGCTTTGGAGAGAGCTCACTGAAAATAGCAGTTTAGCCCTGGGTTAGCTGCCCTGGGTCCTGGGCAGGATTATACTTAGGCAGATAAATTATGCCACTTCCCATGCAACTGCAGCTACGCTGCTATTTTTAGTGAGCTAGTTCAATCAAAGCTAGCTCAGGTGTACCTACACATGCTGCAATCTTGCCTCCTGATTGCAATGTAGACATATCTTAGGCGCCAAAGTCCCATTTTCAAAAGCAACTCAAGCATATAGGCTGAGACTCTCAGAGGTATTTGAAATCCATAGGAGGTGAGAGTGCAAGTACCTCTGAGAATCCAACCCCTAAGAGCCAAAGCCTCATTGAATGTCCATGGGACATGGGCTTCTGAATGTCTGACTCACTTGGAAAGGTAACTTACATTTTCAAAAGCACGTTATCCTAAGTGACTTGCCCAAGGTCACCTAGTTAATCAGTAGCAGTTTCAGGAACTGATGCAACATCTCCTTAGTCCCAGCCCAGTGTCCTAAATATTGCACCAGCCTTTCTCTATCTGTTTCAATTTCTTCACAGAACTCAGTGATATCAGCAGGGGTTCATTCTTAATTAGTAGCCCCATATTTTTGTACACTAAGATTTTTCTTTCTCTAGCATTAATGCACACTTACTGACTTGAGCACAGAATAATATTCAGGCTTTAAATTTGTAAATGAAACATTTCCATATTACTGGGGACAGGGAGGTGCATAAGTAAAACAAAGTAATGAATTAAGCAGTACAAAACCTGACAACTGTTTCCTGCATTAATGTGCAATGTAGGAGACTTCCAGAGCATATCAAGTGAAGCTCTTTAGGGAAATTCTATCAAGCCTGGAGTCCACAAATCTCAGAGATTATTTTGTGTAAGCCATGAAAGGTATTGTAACATAATTAGAGTTGTTCAGAGTTCTAGGAAGTTGTCTATCAATTCTTCATGGATTTCATTTTTAATTTGCCTCGGGAGTGCAGAAGCTGCTTCAAAGTCAGTTTAGATAGACCATCTTGCACAGGTAAGACTGTAAAATATCCCTCTAAGGTTGAGCAGCTTTCACTTGGATGAGCTGTTGGAGCCGCTGCTGATTGGCCAAAGCTGCAAACACAAGGCAGTGTTCTTCCAGTATGATCATTTTTGAAGTCCAGTAATTGCCTGGAGTCTCTCAACCTGGAATTGGTAGCGATTATCCTGGTCTGAGAGGCTATTAAATTTTGCATCAAAGCTTCCTCTTGGTAGTTTAGCTTTTAACAGGTGTATCTAATTACAGTAGTCATCGTAAAATGCACTGAATAATTCTACTTATTACAAAATTCCTCCTTTTTGAAATATATTATTTTTATTAAAAGTTATGGGGCAGTGGTAAAAGAAACAGGAGAATGCATAGAGGGGCTGATCATTAGTCTTTCTACTGACTTTAATGGGTTTGGGATTAGACTAGTGAAGTACAAATACTGCAAATTATTATCCCTGCAATTGTCCCAGTTCAGATGCGAGGGATACTTGATGGATGGGCGTCATGTCAGTGCTCCTTCTGCTCTATTCAAGAGAATATTTTGCCTATAAAAACATACCTTACGTTGTTTTAGCAATTTCACCCCAACACATGTTGCAAACTATGGCCCTTCTTCGGCTTTAAGATTTGTGTGGATTAGACTCTTGTGCCTGCAAGGAGGTCCGTGGAACTGCAAGGGTCTGCCTATGCAGATGTGATTGCAGGATCAAAGCCTATATAATTCCAAAAAACATTTCACTTCCTACCGAGATGCAGCCATGTGGAAGTTGGTAGTCAGTGGCTGCACAGGAAGCTGCACAATGCTGATGAGAGAAATTTTGACTAAAGACAGTGCAGGAAAAATCCCTTTTATAAAAATGGCCATGGGATATTTAATGTTATGTCACAGCAGGATTTTTTTTCAAAGGTGCCTACGTGATATAGGAGTACAAGTCCTATTGAAAATCAGATGCACTTGTGCTTCTAAGTTTCCAGTTTTTATAGTCTCGTATGAAAGGCTTTCCCCAAAGAGCAAGCTGCAAATAATATTCCATTTATCTATTTGTTTGGATGAGGAAGGGATGAGTCTCTTGCTGCAGAGACTTAAACATGTTCTTGGTTGACAAGGGGTGCTATCCCGGTCCCATTGAAGTCAATTGGAGTTTTGCCATTGATTTGCAAAGATGGTTAGGATTTCTCCCCAGGTGTGTCAAAGTTGGTTTTGAGGACACTAAGCATGATAGAATTGATGCCTGCTTACAGACTTCTGGACTAGAAGTTTCAGTTCCCCATTAGGACAAATTCCTATCCATTGTCTCACTGCCATGGGAGCTTGTTGGGTTGACCTATTTAAAAATATGTCCTTAATTTTGTTGTGGGTTGGGTTTTTTTGTGTTCGTTTTTTTGCACTGAGCTTTTCAGTTTCCATTACCTAATTTTGCAAATATATTTCAAACTAGTTAAAAGTAACATTAAAAACAGTTTAGGATTTTTTTATTTAAATCCATGTGTGGTGGGCAATTTGTTCAGTGCTTACAGTCTGCCCTTGATTGCAGCTGCACCATTGGTAGTAACCTGTATATATTGAAAAGAAACTTCATTGAGCAGATTTAATGTTAGGTTGAATAACAACAAAAAACATCTCTGTCAACTTCAGTCCTTAATGGGAATCATTAGCTGCAGGCAACTGGGGGAAAAAGACACTTTGGTAGATGTTTTTACTTTGATCTCCACAATCTATTTTTTTAATATAAATTAGACTGAACTTGATAAACTTGCTCTTTTGCTAATGAGGAAAGAAATGAAACCGTATTAATTCCTTTGGATTTGCAACACAGTGATTCCCAGAAGCAAGTGATTTGGAGAAATGAAGAGTAACCTGAATTTGGGGGAGTGGAAAAAGGCCTGGGATAGCATGCTGTGAATCATCCTTTTTTATATCTTTTTATTAACTTCAATGGGAGAGAAGGATAAGCTCTCAAATTCAGAATTGCATTTCTTCAGTCACTCATGTTTGCTGACTTAATCTAGCTCTTCTCTCAACTGGAGACAGGACATATTCATGACCTGGGTCTGAGAGCATCTAACCTGTAACAGGGATGCAAAGAGGTAAGTCCGTGGTGGATGGGGAAACGGATGGAAAGAAATGGCTGGTGGAGCTCTTCCCACTTGAAGGACTCGTTGAGGATAGTAAGGGCTTGCTCTCCTGACGACATAGCACGGTGTAGACATTGCTTTAAGTCAATATAAATTATGTTGCTCAGAAGGTTTTTTTTCCCACACCCCTGCGCTATGTAACTTTCATCAACGTAAGTAGTAGTGTAGACTATATTGACTTGAGGAGTATTGGGTTAAAGGCTGCTCTTCCAGGATGATATCCTTAGCTGTACTTCAGCAAAGCATTAGTCCTCTATATCCTCCACTGGCAATGACCAATATCTACTTTTTGACATTTGAGCTTTGCTGTTGGCCCAGCCCTATTCCTATGTTTCACCCTGGCTCACTGCCCTTTCCCTGTTCTGCTTTTTGAGAAGCATATAGTTGGTTACAAGGCACAGCAAATGTTTTGGTTTACACCTGAAATGGCAAAGTTGTGAAGTGGACAATGAGAGTTTAAGGTACCTTTTAAAAAAATATTTAATAGAAATATTAGGGATGGGAAAGATCTGTTAAGTCTCTGATACACCAAACCTAATGAGTAGTGTGCATCTTTGCTTTATGTGTGTGGTGTTTGGGGAGGTGGTGCTTAGGTAGGTGGGCATGAGTTTTAATCTTTTTTTTTTACACTTCAGGAAACTGGAGATGACGACTGCGAGTCTATCAAAGCCGCCCAAGTAATTTTGGATTCCCAAATCTCTGAGGCAGCGTTGAAAATCTCAGTCATTGTGTTTATTCCCTAAGGCATAAGGTTTTCATCCTAGTTTGGGCAAACCTGACACACATCTGCATTTGATCTCCCTTTTTATAGAGGAGTGGCATATTTTAGCTGTGATGCTATTATAATGAAATTAACACATCTCGCAGATGATATTTTTGGAGAGGGAAATTAGACTGTTTAAAGTTGTGTCAGAGGAGATGCCTTGAAGGATAAAACCCTTTATCCTGACAACCTTTCACTTCAGTTCTTGGGTCTTGCAGCACAGGTGTAACTTTGTGGCTCCTTCTAGTGGCTCACCAGCAGAGAATGTGGGTCTACTACAGCTAGAGGGGAGTTACTACTTTATGTATGGCAGAGACTTATGCTTTTAGTGCTGGAAGTCGTCCTGAGTTCAATCCTTGGTGATGGTCTATGATGGTGATCACTGTACATGGTACTGTGAGTGCATTGGGACTGAGATAGCTATAGTGTTTTGTCAGATATGACTGTATATCCATGCCAGTTTACCCAGCAAGACGCCACTGTGAAATTCATTCAGTTGTCTTCATGGCAGCTTTCAAGAATTCAGGATTGGGAGTTGGATAACTCTCATCCACACACACAACTCTAGGAATTCTCCTTCCCTTCCCTTCCCTCCTATTCTTGAAGAAACTGTCCCCCTGCCCGCTCATTCCCTCTTCTTAATTAACAACCTCCCCCCCCTTTTTTAATCTAAATAATTTAACACTAGGAGAGAGGTCCTTTTTCATCTCCCCTGGATCGGGATACCAACAAAGTTTCTAAATGAGATTTAATAATATAGTAGGACACTTAGTGTATATTAATTAAATATCAGCAGATGGTAAGGAGAACTCTTGCTGAGAGTGAATAAGTGCAGAGAGAAATATAACTGCCATGTAATTAAGCCAAACCTGTTGAAACAATGAAGGTGCCATTACTTTTTTAGTAACACATTAGACTTGCATGCAATGCCCAGAAATTTAATTACTACCTTACTTCTGTTGCGTTACTTCACTCCAGATATAACATGAGTAGCAAAATTCAGATCTCGATTTAGAAGAACTGCCAAGTTCAGGGGTACCTAGATCCAGAATTCTGCCCATTGTATAGATAGGGGAGGGGAGCCTCCCCCTTATTCCTTGGACTTGAGTGAATAGCGCTCCTCCACAACTTCCCTATCTCTTCCTGTAAGTACTGAATATAGGCAGCATGTGCATAATTTTGTACTGGCTCCTGATGCAGCCTTAGAATACCCCTGAAACTCAATGAGTGGTGGTTTAGTTCTCCTACATCTTTGCTCAACTCACATACATGTATTTTTTTTTTTTATTAGCAGTACCTCAAATCCTTTCACCAACATTTGGCTGCACAATAACTGTTTAAAAGGAAAGCAACAGAATCCAAAATCAAGCCGAATGCACTTGGCTACATGTTCGTTGTGGGGACTAACTTGTTCTCAGGTTTCATGACGCATTCATGCCTCTTACCAGGTTCCCTAAAGTTCACTGATGATGACTGAGCAATCCAAAGCCCTGGGTTGATGCTCTTATATCTGAACCAGGTAGAATTTGTCGTCTTGCCTCTTAGGCTCTGTCTACATGGGGGTGAAGGGGAAAGGGTTGCACCATTGGAAGCCTTCAGTGCAGATGTGCTCTTCTAGTAAAAGAGGTTTGCACTCTTGCAAATCTCCTTAATGAGTTAGCAGGATAAACTACAGTGGTGCAAACCTGTCCTTGCACTGACACAGTGCGTCTCCACGACATTTTGTTCCAATGTAATTGCAGCACTGTAGTTTAACTGGTGCAAATTTCCCTAGTCTACAACAGGCCATATATGGTGTCAACATGAAACTGGGTGGAGCTTGGTATTTTTGAGTTTTGCGTTCACTGTCTGGGCTTGTTCTAGAAATTGTCGCAAAGTAAAATACCAGATCCAAACCCCTGTAAATCCTAGTGAACAAGCTGTCTGGATCCAGACAACAGGAAGTTTGGATTGGATCAGTCTATCCCTAGACTTTCTTTCAAATTCCAAAGTGAAACTATCTTCATATCAAGGGTGGTGCTTCAAATAGTACAATTAATCTTATCTTCTTTAGTTTTGTCCTGTGTAGAGTCACAGCCCTAAAAGTAATGTCTGAGAAAAGTGTGCAACTCCTGTCCTCCCAATAATGGTCCTTTGTTAGGTAATCCAGCTGTATATTGAACATGAGTCATGTAACACAGTCTTACAAAATACATTGGTTTCAGTTCTCAGAACCATTTTTTTTTTCTAGTTGCATTTTTTTTTGGGGGGGGGGGGAGAATTAAAAGAAACCCAGACACCCAAAAACCTCAGCCAAATCTACAGAGGAACAGCCATGTGGCCTGCACTCCAAACTGGGTGCAGGATCCCTGCAAGGTGTGTGAGCATCAGCAACATTTGCCCAAGTTTTTTGACTTGTGAGGAACTTGAACCAGGCAAGTTTGACAGACAAACCCAGGTCTTGATGCAAAGCCCATTTAAGTCAATGGGAGACTTTCTATTGATTTTCAAAGGGCTTTGGATCGGGGCTCCTAGTGAGTAAAGACCACTGAGAAAGTGAAAATGTATGGAAAATTAATCCTTCCTGTAGCTCTACTGAAGGCGATTGAGTTTCACCAGGGATAGAGTTGGGTTCCAGCATTTTTCTTTTCTAATTTAAAAAATATATATCTCCCTTTGATGGAGCTCAGTATAATTGCTTCCTTTTCAAACCATTAACGAAAGCATAATCTCTCCTCTGACTACATTGGCTCCTGATGTGTTTTGCTTACATACAATGATACAGCTGGTCACCCTTCCCATCCCAAACAGGGCCTGTGAGATAGAGGGAGAATTATATGTATATTGAACCGTGGCCATTACGGCTCCAAACTGAGGGTTTCTAAAAATAAACACCATATGGGTCATCCCATGAAATATTAAATTATAAACTGCAATTAAAATTACTTTTATTAATACAGGTAATTCCTTGGGGTCATTAAGAATGTATGCAGCATCGTAAAGGTGGAACAAAGCAGGAGATGAATTCATTTCTTCTGGATAGTCTTCATGTTCCTTTTCAAAGTAAGTGAGATGGGACAGGCCAACCTGGTCTTAACAATTACCATCATGCTGGACTGAAAAGTGCATTTAGGGAGCTCAAGATGAGGGCATCAAGAGAAATTCTCTCACAGGTTCTGGTTTTGGTTGGGCTTTTCAAAGGAACCTAATGGGGTTAGGAACTCAAATCCCATTGAAATTCAGTAGGAGATGGGAGACAAATTTCCTTTTATGCTCTTTGAAAAATTCTAGCCCTTTGGCATAATTCTTCCTGTTTTTTGTCTATCATAGAAATGGGTGGGAGGCAGGGGAGAAGGATGATTTTGTAGAGACTGGCCTTGTTGTAGGAAAGTAAGGGTAATTAAGGCCTTGCTCATCCCCCAGGTTAGCTAAGACCTACCATGGCCTTGTGTCTGAGACAGTCCCTGCTTTTTCAGATGCATTCCCCTTGAAGCAAGTGCATGGAGATGGGATGGAGAATGGGCAGAGTTTTAGCTCCACCTCTAATTTGCTGGCATGGCTCACCAGATAAGGGTGCAGGGGAGGAATTGTGGCTCTCTGAGGCAGTGCTGCGACATGCTGATACTCAGCGGTGAATCTAGCCCCTAATGAATAAAGACACAAACAGGACACAGACTGACTTTAGCAATTAAACAAATAAATCTATAACTTACGTCACCAGGGTTAACACACTCCTACACTTGCAGAAAGTGTAATGAGATATTTAACCCTGGGTGGTAAAGACCTGGATTTTAAACCTCATCCTGAAGACAGCAGTATGTGTATGCATATATTCTTGGAGGCGGGTATGGATGAGCATGTGCATACAGGAGATTTGCTTGTGAGACATGTATGAATATTTGGGTGGATGTTTTGTTTCTCAATCAAGTCATTAGTTGGCCACACCTGCAATTGCACTGGAGCTGGTTGAGATCCCTTCCCCCCTCCCCCCTGACATAAATAATTATATAAAAATAACACCTTTAATCTTGTGGCTTTTTCAGCAAACCTGTCTGCATTTCCACATCATCCCTGGAAAATGGTACTTAACTGCAGAATCAGTTCCATTAGTTCCTACTATTGGAGTCCCTGTTATATTCAACCTGACATAAAACTCCCAGAAACAGACAAGAATGACATTTAAATGCATGGAATTGACAGACCTACCTTTAATTCTTTTTCTAAATAATAATGTAGAGCCACATTCTCCAGCCAATTCCACTGCCTTAAAGTACCTTGTTTGACATTTTACGGCAACAAATGAACCTCTGGCAGAGTCATTAGCTTTGGAGGATTTTCTCTTGGGACTGAGGAAAACAGTTGCCTGTTTTAACCAGCCAGGAGAGGAGAAATAAATAAATAACAGCAATAAGGCACTTGCGAGAGGCTTTGTTTGAAAAGAATAAAATGTGGAAAACATCTCAAGTCTCCATAAAGAAAACAGACCTTTGAAAATGTATAGCTGTCGTCCAAAGAAACAAATCTAGTGCTCTAGCGGGGTGTGTGTGTGTATGTATGTATGTATGTATATAAAAAATATAAATTTTAAAGTACTAAACCCAAGTGCTGTTCTTGAACCAATATGGGGATAGTCCCTGCCCTTATGAGATGACATTGAAAGTTTTGCGTTCAGTTCTGAACAACTCAGTACCAGAATGGCAGGAACAAAAGCAGAGAGGAGCAACAACAACGTTTAAGGGGCTTCTCACAATGAGTTATAGGATAAGCTTACAAAAGGATTGATTGATTGATTGGACGCTTGGTGTACCCACACTACAATGGTTGGAGTTACATAAGCTAGTGCTACCACTGGGTATATAGTGAAGTGTATAGTGAACTCCAGTTAGCTGAGTTATACGGACTATTATGGGATGCAGAACTACTAACTGTGGTATGTAACCTGACATTTAAACTAGCTTTTGTACCAGATGACTGGAGGATAGATAATGTGATGCCAATTTTTTAAAAAAGCTCCAGAAGTGATCCTGACAATTACAGGCTGGTAATGCCTAAGTTTAGTACTGGGCAAACTGGTTGAAACTATAGTAAAGAAAAGAATTGTCTGACACAGAGATGAATGTAATTTGGGAAAGAGTGAACATGGTTTTTGTAAAGGGAAATCATGCCTCTCCAACATGGACAGTGGGTATAATAGGCCAGGGGAGGCACTGCTGCTGCCACCAGACCCCTGGTTGTGGAGTTTTGGGGGGGGGGAGTGGGAGCTTTTTGTTTTATTGTGCCCCATGCAGGTTCCAGGGCAGCTAAGAAGGTGGTATTTGCTCTTGGCTTCCTGGGTTCATCAGGGACTCCAGGGAGATTACTGATGAACTCAGGAAGCTGAATAGTACATACCGCCTCCTTAGCCTCGCCAGAATCTGCCTGGGGCATATTAAGTTTCTTCAGACGAGAGTGAGAGGCTTTCCCCCGCAACGGCTTGGGGTCTGGGGAGGGGAGGCATGGCTGCGGCTGGCCTAGGCTCCTCCAGGCAGGTGGGGGAAGGGAGGCTTTGGGCAGCCTAGGGCTCCTCCAGCTGAGAGGGGAGGCACTCGGGGCTCCTTCAGGCATGGGGTATGGGGTCTCGGGGCTTTGGTTGCAGAGGGTGAGGGGGTGGAAGGGGAAGAACGGGGGGCTAGCTTCCCTAAGGGGGGCTCCACCCACTGCCCATGCTCTCCAATCTATTAGAATTCTTTAAGGGGGTCAACAAGCATGTGGACAAGGGTGATTCAGTAGATATAGTGTACTTAGATTTTTTAGAAATCCTTTGACAAGGCTCACTGAAGGCTCTTAAGCAAAGCAAACCCTCATGGGATAAGAGGGAAGGTCCTCTCATGGATCAGTAACTGGTTAAAAAATAGGAAACAAAGGGTAGAAATAAATGGTCCTCTCTCAGAATGGAGAGAGGTAAATAGTGGTGTCCCCAGGGGTCTGTACTGGGACCAGTAGTATTTAATATTTTCATAAATGATCTGGAAAAAAGGGTGAACAGCGAGGTGGCAACACTTGCAGATGATGCAAAACTACTCTGGATAGTTAAGTCCCAGGCACACTGCAAAGAGTGACAAAGGGATCTCACAAAACTGGGTGATTGGGCAACAAAATGGCAGATGAAATTCAATGTTGCTAAATGCAAAGTCATGCACATAGGAAAACATAATCCCAACTCTACATATAAAATGATGAGGTCTAAATTAGCTGCTGCCACTCAAGAAAGATCTTGGAGTCATGGTGGATAGTTCTTGGAAAACACCCACTCAATCTGCAGCGGCAGTCAAAAAAGCAAACAGTGTTGGGAATTGTTAAGAAAGGGATAGATAAGACAGACAATAATGCTTCCATATTAATCCATGGTACGCCCTACTCTTGAATACTGTGTGCAGATATGGTCGCCCCCTCTCCAAAAAGAAAAATAATTATTGGAATTTGAACAGGTTCAGAAAAGGGCAACAACGATTAAGGGTATGGAATGGCTTCCATATGAGGAGAGTTTAATAACACTAGGACTTTTCAGCTTGGAAAAGAGATGACTAAGGGGGTATATGACAGAGGTCTATAAAATCATGACTGGTATGGAGAAAGCAACAACAACAAAAAAACTTAACTCCTTCTCATAACACAAAAACTAGGGGTCACCCGAACGAAATTCATAGGCAGCAGGTTTAAGACAAAGAAAAGGAAGTATTTCGTCACACAATGTATAGTCAACCTGTGGACTTCTTTGCCTGAGGATGTTGCAAAGGCCAAGACCGTAACAGGGTTAAAAAAAAAACTAGATAAGTTCATGGACGATAGGTTCCTCAATTGCCATTAATCGGGATCCGCAGGGATGGTGTTCTAGCCTCTGTTTGCCAGAAACTGGAAATGGGCGATGGGATGAATCACTGGATGATAACCTGTTCTGTTCATTTCCTCTGGGGCACCTGGCATTGGCTGCTACCGGAAGACAGGGTACTGGGCTAGATAGATCTTTGGTCTGACCCAATATGGCCATTCTTGTGAAGCTATTTTTCTTCTCTTCTTCCCCCCCCCCGCCCCTCCCACTTCCTGTTTAATCAGTGGACGTTTTCCCTCCCACGCTGTTGATATGCAATTATATAAAGCAGCAACTTCCCAGCCTGCTGTCCTATGAGGAAATTCATTTTTTGTTTCACTGACCCATCCCTTTTCAAGAAGGTGAAATGTGCTCCCGTGTAGTCAGCTTGCCAGACACCACTTAAGCCCTATGGGCTACATGTTAGGGGCTTAAATGTTCCAAAGCTCTTGGGCAGGTCCTCTTCGCAGTGGTGAGTGTCACCCATTGTTGTGATTAGGTCTGAACATTCATCTAAATGCAGACAGGAAGAATTTTTATTCCAGTGTCAGTCTAGACAGCATTGATTTACTCTGCAAATTCATTATCCCAGCCAAAACTATTGGGCACACATGAGGAGCAACTAGGTAGTGATAACGTTTCCTGCATATTTAGCCAGCTTGCTAGCTCAGTCTGCTGCTGCTTGCTGTTGCTTTTTTAGTAACAGATCAGACTAGTGGCGTCTGATGCACAAAAGGGTTCAGGCTACAAGTAGCTCCTGCCTGTTCCCATTGGCTAGATCAGCATGTAATGGATTGGAGATAACCCATGCTGATAGAGGGCTATCATCCTGTTAAAGGGAGCATGGAAGTGGGTTGGAGAGTGGCTAGAAGGTGGTAATAAGGCTAAACCAGTTGCATTACATTAAGAGCGGAGGGTTATGCAAGTTGAAACCCACTGAGTCTGGACAGGTGCCAGGGATTGACTTTTTCACCCCCACACCTTTCTTCAGTGAATTTCACAGTGATGCAAGAGAAACAGTCCTAGAGACTGAAGTCCCCTCCTTATCTAGAAGATAAAATACAACGGGACTAAAGTGGAATACAACCTTCCCTTTTTTTGGTACCCATACCAATGTGCCTCAAATGTGCCCAGAAGCAACAATCCCTGTGGATGAAAGGGGAGTTTAAGGTGAAATTTTCAAACTTAGGTGCTTAACACTGGGCTACTAAATCCATATTTAAGCAGCCTGATTTATTTATTTTTAAAAGGTTCTGATCCACCTCCAGCTCCCACTGACGTTTGGTGGGCTTTATGGGTGCTCAACTCTTCTGAAAAGTAGGGTTTTAAAAATATATTTGCCTAAAAATGGATTTAGTGCCCTTACTTTAGGTATCCAGGTTTGACAATATTAATTTTAGTTTCCATGCTTCCATTATTATTCAATTTCTGGCCTCTCACAGTTGCCAACTTTCGTGTGGTAAATAAGCACCTGACTTTCACAATAAGCCCAAAGTCAAGCTAATCCCACTTCAAAACAAGCCCATCCCTAAAAACCCCAACACTCTGTGACTAGATCCCCCTGGCATGCAGATTGGGATTGTGGTGGGCCCACTGTGCACCCCTGACTCCCTTCCCCCTGCTTGCTGGGAGCCAATAAAAAAAAGCTACAAGCCAAACACTGGCCAACAAGCAACTTACAAGCCAATTAAGCCAAAAACAAGCCCAATTTTTGCAGGGGACAGAAGAGAGGATTTCCAAGGAACAACCAAGCATGATTCCCCAGATCTAAAATTCACTTAAAACCTTTCTATCATAAAAAAACAAACAAACCTTAACCTGGATATGTTGGGTTATATTATGTAGCATTTGTTTTTCGTGCGATCTCAACCTTTTCTACCCAGTTATCTGCCTAGCATTTTCTCTCCTCTCCCTGTTCAGCAAAGCGTTTAAGTATATGTTTAACTTTAGGCTTATAGTTATGCACATGCTTAAGTGCTTTTCCTGAAGCGGGATGGACGCAAGACCTTGTTCAAATGCTTTGCTGCAATGGGGCCAAAGAGCTTGTCCACATGGAAGTTGCACTGGTATAAGATTTGTTGGTATAGTGCAATCAAAAGAAAGATTTCAGTGGGGAGCGTTCACACTGTACCGCTTGTGCCAGTGCATCTCTCGATGCTTGTATCTGCACAACAGCATGCTGTATTACTAAAAGCATAGTGGATTAGTAACGCAGTGTCCTCCACATCAGCTGCAGACTCATTGTGTTATGGGAACTTTTGTGCTGTGTATTGTGGCACACCTGCTGGAATTGTGGGAGTTTTGGGTCAAAAGCCCAGAATTCAGCCCTGTGAGGAGGGCCAACAGGCCTATATGACTTCTTAGGCCCTATTTTGAAGGCTTAATTGGGAAATAAGTGATGTACAGGCCTAGTGGTGCTAGATCTCTGCACAGTGGGTGAATTTTACAGTTGTATGTAGCAGTTGTTGGCTGCTACTCTATAAACGTCCAGTGAAATCTCAGCCCCTCATAACTAACAGTTTTTCAGCAGCTGTACAAACTGATCAGAGGAGGTATTAATGCTATCGTTGCAACATTTTCTCTTTATCTCTTGTTCCTCTCTAAAAACTGCCAGTCGAAACACTTAACCATCCAATTTCCAAGGGAAGATAGGAGCTTGGCTGTTGCCGCTCTTCTGTGTTTGGTTTCACAAGTGTGAAATTGAATGCCTTTGATTTCCCATTCCATAAGGATCATCAGAGTCCTTTTGCTCAGATGAGTGCACAAGGTCATGTGGCAAACTCAGATCGAAGGACCCGCTAGCTCATAACTAGAGACTGAAATGTCACAACGCAGCCCTCCAGAATATCCAAAATAACAGGATAATAAGATCTGCTTAGTATTCTGAGAAATGAGTTAAAATGATCATAAAGGCATTAACACTGCCTTACTGAACACAGGGAATTTGTTGTATAGCAGAAGATGACACTGCAGCTCTCTTGGGATTTCCTAAGGGATTTTTGTTTGTTTTTAAGAACAAAAAGAAAAAATGTACAAGTAGCTAAAGCTTGAAAAAGCAGTCTAACCAATTTCCTGAAGCTGCAGTCTCCAACAGCTCAGAAGTGTTCTGCCTGTAAACTAAGTGGGCCGAATTCATCCATCCCTGGAATAACTCTATTACTTCATTGGAGTCACACCAGAGATAAGTTTAGCCCATTAATTTGACATGTGCCATGTAGAAGGCTAGTTGAAACAATATGTAACCTTTTATCCCCTCCCCCCCAATCTTCTAGCCAATAGGAATTGAGCATCTTGCATGGACTCCGCATAAATAATTTACATATAGACACACTTTGGTTGATTTGGTCTCGAATACAACACTTTTCAAAGCAAGTTTCTACCTGAAATCTCATATGTTCTTCCTCTATATTCCCCGCTCCCCAAGAAATCCATAATGAGGTTCTTATTGTATTCACCCTTATTTTGTCTATCCCCATCCCCTTCCAACCACTGTCTAACAACATTCATTGCTTTGGAGATGCCAGTCTGAAGAGGGAGGGCCAGAATATCACGGAGAAACCACATATTATCGGGCGATGTAAGAATGAAATAAAATGGTGTATCTAGCCCAGTGCCCAGGGTATTTCTATGCTGCCATCAGAGGTGTGATTGTAGTATGTGTAGATGTATGCAAGCTAGCTTTGTTCTAACTAGCTCAAATAACACGAGCACTGATGCAGTGGCAGCACTGGCTGGCCACCCTAGTACATACTCACTGTCCCTGGTGAGATTATACAGCCCATGCTGCTGCCTTACTGCTCTTATTCAAGCTAGCTAGCTTGTTTGGCTGCACATGCTTTGTGTGGACATAGCCTCTGACAGCAGCCAATGCTGGATGCTTCACAAAAAGGAGTAATCCTTCTCTCCCCACTCCCCCCCCATAATGCACCTTGTGCCATTTTATACCATGAAAGGGACACTCCTTCGTAACCCAAGCTGGCAATAGTCTGAAGCATGATTAATTATTATAATTTTTTTTAGTTCTATAGCACTCTGTTAAATGATGTGCTTAAAAGCATTGATTGATCTTGTGAGGGAGATTAGTAGTAGTCTAATTTTAAAGATGGGGAAGCTGAGGCACAGAGACATGCCCATAGTTGCCCAGAGAATACGTAGCAGATCTTGGAATATATTCCTGGCTCTGTCTATTGTTCTGAACCATAGACTACACTCCCTCCCTAAAGAGCTCTTACCTCTCCTCCAGCTTACAAGTGCAAACTTCCACTAATGTTGACACCAACGGGGGAAAACTGAACCTATTTGACAAAGCCTTTCTTAAACTCCCCAGGACCAGAGGCCTTTGACCTCTACACATAAAATACAATTGGCCTCCTATCTACATTGGATGAGTTTGCACCGGTGCAGACCAATCCTTTGGTGCAGCCCATCAGCATAATGTAAAACAAATTTCACAGTGTTGCAGTTTAATATGGTAAATTAATGGAGTAAGCCACAGTGATGCAAGTTCCATTTTCATGTCTACGTTATAGATTTGTAATTGCACCACTGGATATTTCTCTATTAATATAGGCAGTCCCTAAGACTAACAGCTGCTGACAGCAACTTCTTAGGGTCTGAGGATCAGGTAAATACTTCGGAGATATGGCGTTAGAAATGTCTGTCAACTCATCATCAAAATAATAATTGTAAGCCACTGTAAATATTTGTTTCCGGCTAATTGGCTAAAACATGTATTAATTGCACTACTGATAAGTAATTATCAGAGCACACCAGGAGAAATTCTTTTTTAGGGGCACACAGTATGGGAAACAAATTTTTGATTTACTATACTAATAGATTGTTCCTTATCTCTTGTTTCACTGGGGTTTTGTTTAACCAAGACTCCAGTTGATATGAGTAGTCATTTAAATTGAAAAATTACAATTCCTTCCTTCGCAACCTTGATACAAGTCTTATCAGCAAGAGGAACTGACAAAAACATACCTCTTCTCCAAGACAGTGTAAGGATTAGCCAAGCAACTAAGAGGCTTTATTTTATATCTCAGAAACAAAAATAAATAGGTAAAAAGCTTTTGTTCTTAGACTCGTAGACTCATAGACTTTAAGGTCAGAAGGAAACAGTATGATCATCTAGTCTGACCTCTCGCATGATGCAGGCCACAAAAGTTGACCCACCCCCTTTCCCTTGACTCAGTTGTTGAAGTCCCCAAATCCTGTGATTTAAGGACTTCAAGTCGCAGAGAATCCTCCAGCTAGTGACCCCCGCCCCATGCTGCGGAGGAAGGCGAAAAACCTCCAGGGCCTCTGCCAATCTACCCTGGAGGAAAATTCCTTCCCGACCCCAAATATGGCGATCAGTAGAACCCCGAGCATGCAGGCAAGATTCTCCAGCCAGACCCTCATTGACCATTGATACTATTTACCAGCGATGGCACGCTGTTGATTGACTAAAAGCAAGTTATCTCATCAAACCATTCCCTCCATAAACTTATCAAACTTAATCTTCAAGCCAGAGAGGTCTTTCACCCCCACTGTTTCCCTCGGAAGGCTGTTCCAAAATTTCACCCCTCTGATGGTTAGAAACCTTCGTCTAATTTCAAGCCTAAACTTCCCCACCGCCAGTTTATATCCATTCGTTCTTGTGTCCACATTAGTACTGAGCTGAAATAATTCCTCTCCCTCCCTGGTATTTATCCTTCTGATATATTTAAAGAGAGTAATCATATCCCCCCTCAGCCTTCTTTTGGTTAGGGTAAACAAACCGAGCTCCTCGAGTCTCCTTTCATATGACAGGTTTTCCATTCCTCTGATCATCCTAGTGGCCCTTCTCTGTACCCGTTCCAGTTTTGAGTTCATCCCTTTTAAACATGGGAGACCAGAACTGCACACAGTACTCCAAATGAGGTCTCACCAGTGCCTTGTATAACGGAAGCAGCACCTCCTTATCCCCACTAGATATACCTCGCCTAATGCATCCCAAGACCGCATTGGCTTTTTTCACGGCCACGTCACATTACCGACTCATAGTCATCCTGTGGTCAACCAGGACTCCGAGGTCTTTCTCCGCCTCCGTTACTTCCAACTGATGTGTCCCCAGCTTATAACTAAAATTCTTGTTAATCATCCCTAAATGCATCACCTTACACTTTTCACTGTTAAATTTCATCCTATTTCTATTACTCCAATTTACAAGGTCATCCAAGTCTCCCTGCAGAATATCCCGATCCTTCTCCGAATTGGCAATACCTCCCAACTTTGTGTCATCCGCAAACTTTATCAGCCCACTCCTACATTTGGTTCCGAGGTCAGTAATAAATAGATTAAATAAAATGGGACCCAAAACCGAACCTTGAGGAACTCCACTGGTGACCTGCCTCCAACCTGACAAGTCACCTTTCAGTATGACCCGTTGCAGTCTCCCCTTTAACCAGTTCCTTATCCATCTCTAGATTTTCATATCGATCCCCATCTTTTCCAATTTAACCAATAATTCCTCGTGCGGTACCGTATCAAACGCTTTACTGAAATCGAGTATTTCACCGCATTTCCCTTATCTAAAAAGTCTGTTACTTTCTCAAAGGAGGAGATCAGGTTGGTTTGGCACCATCTGCCTTTTGTAAAACCATGTTGTAATTTGTCGCAATTGCCATTGACCTAAAGGTCCTTAACTACTTTCTCCTTCAAAATTTTTTCCAGGACCTTGCATACTACAGATGTTAAACTAACAGGCCTGTAGTTACCTGGGTCACTTTTTTTCCCTTTCTTGAAAATAGGAACCACATTAGCTATTCTCCAGTCCAACGGTACCACCCCCGAGTTTATAGATTCATTAAAAATTATCGCTAACGGGCTTGCAATTTCTCGCGCCAGTTCCTTCAATATTCTCAGATGAAGATCATCTGGTCCGCCCAATTTAGTCCCGTTAAGGTGTTCAAGTTTGGCTTCTACCTCGGATACGGTAATGTCAATCCCCCCTCCTTTATTCCCCTCTGTCACGCTGCCACTATTCCTAAGCCCTTCATTAGCTTCATTAAAGACCGATGCAAAATATTCGTTTAGATATTGTGCCATCCCTAGATTATCCTTTATCTCCACTCCATCTACAGTCTTCAGGAGTCCCACTTCTTCTTTCTTTGTTTTCTTCCTATTTATATGTCTATAAAACCTCTTACTATTGGTTTTAATTCCCCTCGGAAGGTCCAACTCTACACGGCTTTTAGCCTGTCTCACTCCATCTCTACATGCTCTGACCTCAATAAGGTAGGTTTCCTTACTGATCCCTCCCCTCTTCCACTCTTTGTACGCTTTCTGTTTTTTCTTAATCACCCCTTTGAGACGCTCGCTCATCCAGCTTGGTCTAAATCTCTTTCCTACTAACAGTTTTCCCTTTCTCGGGATACAGGCCTCCGACAGCTCCTGCAACTTCAACTTAAAATAATCCCAGGCGCCATCCACCTTTAGATCCATAAATATGTTAGCCCAATCCACTTCCCTTACCAGTCCCCTTAATTTATTAAAATTAGCCTTTTTGAAATTGTAAACCCCTAGTCTGATTTAATTCTGTTAATCTTTCCATTTAGTTTAAATCGAATTAGCTCATGATCACTTGAGCCAAGGTTGTCCCCTACAACCATTTCCTAAACGAGGTCTTCACTACTTACCAAAACCAAATCTAAAATGGCCTCCCCCCTCGTTGGTTCAGCTACTACTTGATGAAGGAATTCATCAGCTAGTACGTCTAGAAACATCTGAGCCCTATTATTGTTACTAGCATTTGTTCCCCAATCTATATCTGGGAAGTTAAAGTCTCCCATAATTACACAGTTCCTATTAGTATTTACTTCCCTAAAAACATTAAATAGTTCTCTGTCCATATCCAGGGTAGATCCCGGCAGTCTATAGTACACCCCAAGCACTATCCCAGGGGAGGCTCTAGTAGTTCTTTACCCAGTGTGAGTATTGCCCAGACAGACTCCGTCTTATCCATTCCATCAGTTATTATTTCTTTACAGTTTACCTCATTATTGACATACAATATTGTTCCTAAACAGCACATACCCTTCCATACCTGTACTCCAGTCATGACTACCGTTCCACCAGGTTTCGGTTATTCCTACAATATCTGGTTTCATTTCTCGGACCAGGAGCTCCAATTCCTCCATTTTGTTACCTAGGCTTCTCGCATTGGTGTATAAACATCTTAATGTATGCCATTTAGCCTGTCTCCCATTAATTATGCAATTTGGTATGGACCCCTTGCTGTTCATCCCCCCTCTCCTTCTTATGTCCAATCGCTTCCCCCTGGCTATATCTGTTCTTATCTCATCACCTTCCTTTTCAATGTTGGAATCTGGCGTGGAGATTAACTGGCCATCTCCCCCAAATTCCTAGTTTAAAGCTCTTTGGATGAGATGAGCCAGCCTCCCTCCCAAAGTCTATTTCCTTCCCTACTCAGGTGAAGTCCATCCCCTGAGAACAGTTGTCTTTCCCTGAAAGCCTCCCAGTGACCATACATCCCAAAGCCCTCCTTATAGCACCACTCCCTTAGCCAGCTATTTATCCTCACAATCCTGTCAGCCCTTTGCTGCCCTTCTCTAGGAACAGGCAGAATCCGACTGAAGATAATCTGAGCCTCTATTTCCTTGAGCGTCTTCCCCAGTCTGGCATAATCTCCCTTGATTCTCTCTAATGAGAACCTACCTGTGTCATTTGTTCCTATGTGAAGGATTATCAAGGGGTTCTTACCTGCTCCTTTTAGGATCCTTTTCAACCGTAGGTCCACATCCCGTATCTTAGCACCTGGTAGACAGCACACCCTTCTGTTCTCTGGGTCCGCCCTGGTCACAGGCCTGTCTAACCTCCTCAGTAAGGAGTCCCCAATCACGTAAACCTACCTTTGCCTGGTGACAGTGCGATCTACTAATCTATCCTCTGTTCCCTCTAGTCCTAACCTGTGTCCATTCCTCTTTTCCCTTATACTCCCCCTTGTGCCATCCTCTATCTTCCCGGGGCCCAGATTTGGTGCTGTTTCCATCAACTCCTCCCCTCTCTCTATTGGACTAGCTGCTCTTCTCTTCTTCCTCACCCTCCCACCTTCAGTTACCACCTGCTGCCCCCCGTCCTCGCTATCCAAACACCTAAACCTGTTCCTGAGTTCTATTTTCCCTTCACTAGCCCTCCTTTTCCTTGGCCTGCTTCTCACGGTCACATGCTTCCCCTGCCCTTGTTCTCCCTCAGATATTCCCCCCCTCACAGACCTTAGCCCCCGCTTCCACCTGAACCCCTGAGCATTCCCCTTCAGCCCCTCCTTGCCTTTCCTCCATCAGCTGCTCGAACCCCCTTCTAAACTCTACCAGGGTATCTACCTGCATCTCCAACCCTCGGATCTTTTCTTCCAGCAGCTCTATTAGGCGGCACTTCATACAGACGTGTCTCTGTTCAGGCTCCCCTGCTAGCACCATGTACATACCACAGCTTCCACATGCAATCATCTGCATCGTGTCCCCTGCTGCCTGGCTCATGGCTGCTGTAGTCTCTGCCCACTGCACCTGGGGAAACAGAGCACACAGGACACCATGCCCTCCTGCCTCCCCTTCCAAACTCCCACTCAAACTCCCCTGTTCGCTGCCTCCTGTGCTGCTGCTCGCAGCTGTGCCGCTGCCTGGCTGGGTGGCCGCTTTTATAGGCCCCCTACTCAGGGCTCAGCTGCCCTCCCAGCGCAGTGCCCAGAAGTTCAGTTGCAGGCATAGCAGTTGATACTATGTTCAGCTTTGGCCACATTTATCAGCATGCCATCTCTGCTCTAACTTGAACTACTGCAGTAGTTTTCAAGGCATAGACCATATGAAGAGGGAGGGAGGATGGAGAAATTCCTACTTAGAAGGCAAGGAGAAGGGTTTAGTTATGTGTGTTCACAGCATTACGTGTGTCAATAATACAGTACTCTAGGTCGGTTCTAAATCATAAAGTTGTTGTCTTAAGACTTTCACCGAGGGTTGTGTGGTGGTGGTTGTGCTTAGGAGCCCTAGTTATGGAGTAGTAGTCTATTTTTCTAGGTGCTGTACAAACAAACAAAAAGATGGTCCCTGCCCCCAAAGAAATCAAAGGGCGAGCGAGACACGGATGGGTACAGATACATAGGGCAGTGCAAGTAACCAATGAGACAGTACTAGTCATAGAATCCTAGAGTAGAGCGGAAGAGACCTCAGGAGGTCATCTAGTCCAACCTCCTGCTCAAAGCAGGACCCATGCTAACTAAATCATCCCTGCCAGGGCTTTGTCAAGCTGGGCCTTAGAGGTTTTTAAGGATGGAGATTCCACCACCTCCTTAGGTAACCCATTCCAGTGCTTCATCACCCTCCTAGTGAAATAGTGTTTGCTAATATCCAACCTAGACCGCCCCCACTGCAACTTGAGACCATTGCTCCTTGTTCTGTCATCTGCCACCACTGAGAACAGTATAGATCCATCCTCTTTGGAACCCCCCTTCAGGTAGTTGAAAGCTGCTATTAAATTCCCCACACACTCTTCTCTTCTGCAGCCTAAACAAGCCCAGTTCCCTCAGCCTCTCCTCATAAATCATGTGCCCCAGCCCCCCAGCACAATCTGTGTTCCATGCATCAGCTATCTAACTTGAGGGTGTGGGGGGGGCAGGGGGGGACGGGTGAAGGAGTGTTTTAAAAAGGGATTCAAAGGAGGGTTTTTTCTTATTCTTATGTTATCTTTATCACATATATTGGTAAGTTCACTCTCAAAACACCTCTCTGCGGTCAGGAAATAGCATTAAAATGGGGGAACTGAGGCACATAGAGGGTATGTCCACACTTCAGTTACAAACCCCTAGCTGGTCTGTGCCGGCTGACTTGGGCTCATGGGGCTCAGGCTGCAGGGCTGTTTAATTGCAGTGTAGAATGGCGGGCTCGGGCTGCAGTCCAGACTCTGGGACCCTCCCACCTCGCAGGGTCCTAAAACTCCAGGTACCAGCCTGAGCCGTGAAGTCAAGACAATTAAACTGCCCCACAGCCCAAGCCCCGTGAGCCCCAGTCAGCAGTGGGTGTCTAATTGCAGTGTAGACCTATCCAGAGAGTAAGGCCCTGACTTTAAATGGTACTTAGGAGCCTAATTCCTATTGAAATCAGGCCCAGCTTTTTAAAGATATTTAAGCACCTCAGTGACTTGTTCAAGTTCACACCAGGTGTCTGTGGGCAGAGTCGGGAATTAAACTCAACTCTCTTAAATATTAAACCAGTGCCATAACCACAAGAACAGGAGTGCAGTCCAGCTCTTGAAAGAACTACAGGGCTAAAGGTGCTTTTCTTTCAATAAGCCATCATGGGACCACCCAAGTGGAAGTTAAATAATGTTGGTTAGCTCGTGAAGAGTATAGTGTCCTGCCCGCTGTTCAATCTCTAACTAAAACCAGGTTCTAATATCCAAGGCTTGGTACAGGTCTATTTATTAGTACACAATGCTTGCCCTGTTTGCTTGTACATTCCATTTGCTGCTGGCATCCAGTTTCGTTATGATAAAGTTTGCAGGGGTACCTTGAATATGAAAGGTGCAGTATAAATTCACATTTTATTCTCTAGCAGCAAACTCACTCAAGAGGGGGTGTGTGTGTGTACGTACAGAGACACACACACACACTCTCAGAATTTATCTGAGGATAAGAGACTACAGTCAGTGACCTTTATAAGATATGAAAAAAAGCAACTATATGAAATCTCTCTCCTTAATCACTCACTTCTGAGCTAGTCAACCAACTAAAGATGTATCCTTCAACCCCCTGCAATTCTCAGAATATTCCCAGTAAATAAAAAGGGAGAGGATTGGAAAATGTTAACGTGGATGATTTGAGAGAGGTTTTCCACTGTCCATTTGGTTTTTGAAGGTTGTATGGAATGGCTGACCATCAGACAGCTTATAATGGGTTTTGCCTATTGGGTTTTATCATTTTATTGAATCTGAGGTAGTGCAATCTAGTGGATATAGACCTAGAATGGAGTCAAAAGACTTGGGTTCCATTTCTGGCTCTGTCACTGACATACTGGATGACATTGGTCAAGTTCCTTCACTTCTCTGTGCCTCGGGTATTTTTTTTTCACCCCAAAAAGGAGGATGGCCTGGTGGTTAAGGTACTAGCCTGGGACTTCAAAGACGCACGTTTAATTCCCTGGGCTGCCACAATGTATGTCTCTGGAGATAATAAATTCCAGCTGGGGGGGTGGGGAGTGGAGAGATACCTGAGCAAGCTTGCTTTAAAAATAAATAAATAAATAAATAAAAATAGTGTAGCTGTGGTGGTGGGAGGGGCTAGCTGCCTTGAGTGGGGATCGCTCAGCTCTATTTTTAGTGCTATTTTGATGCTCCGCTCTATTTTGATGAGAGCTAATGCAGGTATGTTGCCTCAAACTGGAAATTATATCCCTAGCTCCAGCATAGACATACCTACAGATTCCCTCTGACCATGGGCAACTCATTTTAATCTTTGCCTCAGTTCCCCATCTCAGAAATAGGGAGAAGAGCACTTCCCGTCTCACAGGGATGTCGTGAGGATGAATACTTAGAAGACCAAGGTGCTCAGATGCTACAGTAATGGAGGCCATACAAGTACTGAAGATAACTTAGAGCTGTAAAATGGGGATAATAAGACCTAACTTCCTTTTTGAAACACTTTTTACAGGAGAAAAGGGCTGTAGAAGAGATTTATTTAATAAATATTTGTATGTGTGTGTAAACATGCACTTATCCAGCAGTTTACCCTGTAACACTTTTTTTATATGCCCGTCTCTCATGTTGTCTTTTAAAAATCTACTGCCCCCCCTCAACTCCCCATCTACCTGCTTTTAAGAACAATCTCCTCCCTGCAATCAGTCACTATCAATAGTCATATGAATCAACGTAACTAGTCATTTTAACCAGTTACTTTGGTAACGTAGGCTCCAAGCACGCTTGTCAATGTGGGGTGTGTGTGTGTGTGTGTGTGTTTTGAAATAAGGAAACTATAAAAGGGGAAAATACTATAATGATCATCGCTTATACCCTTTTTTTATGCCACTGGGGACACAGCCTTGCCTAACCAGAACCCTTTGTTGTTTTTCATCTTCTTTACTCTAGTCCTGCAGGTACAGAAATTGGTGGTTTAATTAAGGGAATGGATCAGCTGGGGAGATTTGTCTCTCAGCTGGGTGCAAACCTTGCCTGATGATGATTTTCAGTACTGTTTAATAATCCATATTTAATGGGATGCTGTGCTGAGAAGTGCAAGGCTCACTAGATCATCTGAGAAGCAGCTGAATTTTTACCAGCTCTTCAAATGCTTGGCGGTAGATATTCAGAACAAACGAGCTTGCTCTCAGCTTGAAAGATTTTCCATTGGTTAAGGTTGTGTATTTATCTGAAAATAAATTTAATATGGGATTATGCTGGAGGAAAGGAACTCCCATTGTCTAATATATACACATACACCTCAACAGGGACACTTTGTGAAAATAAAACTAAGACCCCTGGTTCTGTATTTGCTACTCAGTTATTCTAGCAAGGATGGAACAAATCAAAATGGCCTGAATCCATGCTGCTTTCTGCTGTGATCCTTTCAGATTTTTCAGCTAATCAATGTCAGTCCAAGAAAGGTTTCCATGGAAGGCCAAGGTGCTGCGGGTCCCGCTGTGGGCAGTTCAGTAGAAGGCACTCTTCCCACTGAGTCTGTGCTGAATCAATTCCTCAGGATGGTGTCAGGGAGTTTGGTGCCTTTGAAGGTGCTGTCTGATGGATGAGATAGAAAACAATAGTCCTCACTGCTTATGATTGTTTTAAAGACAGAACTGCTTTAAAAAATGAAGTTTTTTTTCCCCCCTGAAATGTTTTTTTGAAATTTCAAGATTTCTGTGATGTGTCCAGATGTAATTAGTTTTCCTGAGAGTAACAGTGATATTCTAAACAACCCCAGCACAGTCAATTGTGTTCTGACTCCCTAAAATTTATCCTGAATCTTCAGTTGTATGCTTAGTGCCTTTTGGATTATTCCTGCTTTCTGCAATCACATAGCTTCATCAATCAGTGTAGTTGGGAAGCCTCTGCCAAAGACAGGGAAAGGCTCAAACATTGGTGTGAGCTAACCTCAGTTTCAAGCAGGTGTTCGCTCAACCAAAGCAAACCACCGCTTTTCCTTTCTATATTTGGAGTTTGTATCGGTATAGCTACACAGTACTGACCACCCATGGCTGAAATCAGTACTAATCCCCAGTGTTAACAAGGCCCTCACCTTCCTCATCCATTATCCTATACTGCTTTGCTCTTTCAGGCTCAATTCAGGAATCACCCTTATTCAAGAAAGCACATGAGCACACACTTAAATCCCAGTGAAATAAATAGGATTTAAGCATGTGTTTATGTGCTGTCCAGCCTCATGACATCAAGACCTCTTCCAAAGGCTGTTGAAAGATTCCCATTGACTTCAATGGGCTTTGGATGAGGCCTTTAAACAGCTGCTGTGATTTCAACCTCGAGGAGGCTGAATTTCATTGATGAATGAATCCCTATATATTTTTAGCCTACCAGTTCATAAGGAATTCATGATTCTTGTGGTTGAAAGCTGCTACGTAAGATAGTCTGTTACTGTTTTTGTTAATGATGGAAATGTCCAAACCAGAAATTATCCAAAACTGACTTTCTTTTAAATTCCAGGAAAAATTCCACAGCCCCATCCTCTTAATTTCCTTTCTCTCTTCAAGAGAGATGAGAAATGGCAAGGACCATGTCTCCAAACCCCTATCTAACCCAGACTGTGCATGTACAGTGGGAAGACTTATGTAAGGTTTCCACTTACAATTTCTGAACTGCATGTACATTTAAGTGGGTTATTCTTGCAGACTAGAATTGCTTCAGTCCATTCAAATTGGGATCTCTCTCTCTCTCTGTGTAAGAGGAAAAAGTCACTCAATTAAAGTAACATTTTACTAATAGTGGATTATGTCAGCTAATGAATAGTCAGTTTTTTACCCGCCCCATCTAGGTTTTCTCCTTCTAAGTAACAGCGCATTTTGATTTTGTGTGTGTGAGAAAAATCTTTTTCTAGTAAACTTGCTGAGCAATAAATCACGTGGAAATTTGAATAGAATTTAGGAAATAAAAGAAGATTGTAAAGCTCACTTCTGAGAGCTGACTGACTGAAAAATATGACACTTAGCATGCAGGGGTGAGCTCTCGATGGCATGCTGCATGGGTCATCAGATTCAAGAAGTGGTGTGGACATTAATTTGATTTTTATCTCCATAAGCTAATTTTCTCCTCCAAACCCCCTTCCCTCATTTTGTTGTTATTAAATGACCTACATGAAGGAGGAAAATTTTCTTTTGCATTCTTTCATAGCTACCCAGATTCCTTTCCTTTCAGTAATATTATTTCATAGTTATATATTGGGCTTTTCAGCTGATAGGATCCCAAAGTGCTTTACAAATTATGGCCTGTATCCTCCAAAGATCTACATATGTGCTTACCAGGATAGTAATAAGCATTTATATTATGTTAGCACCCTTCATCTTGCATGGGCTCTATGCTGTGCCACCTGCTACTGGATTATGTTCCCTAAGGCCCTGATTCTGCAACTGCATCTGCCCAAGAAAAACCCTGTTCACCCAATTGACTTAAGGGTTAGGGTCTGCCCACACAGAGCAGTTTGTGGGATCAAGGCCTAAGAATGCAGGATGAATGCAATTGGAATCAGTGGAAATTTTGCCCAGATAAGACCTCAGTAATGACCCCCGAATTCAGTCCTTTTTCCCCAGTCTTGCAAGTTGATCCAATTGGCTGATGGGTCCTTGCACAAGTATGGAGCATTGTTAAGCTTAAAAGAGGCTCTTTGAGTGTTAGGATCTGGTCTCAGGGGGCGTCTTGAAGGAACAGGACTCTGATTCAGGAAAGCACTACGCATGTGCTTAAATTCATTTTTCCTCATCAGGAAAGCATATAATCCTCTGCTTAAGTCCCATCAACTTCTTCAATGGGTTTTAAGCACCCACTTAAATCCTTTCCTGATTCAGGAATGCTTTCCAGGATTGGGGCCATAATCAGCAAAGCACTGTGTGAGCACAAGGGATGAAAGTCATTGTGTAAATCTGAGTCGGTATTGTATAAAAAAGAAGCAACAGATAACCTCGTTATCTCCACACTGATTTATACCTGCCTCTGGAGATTTCCATTACTTGCATCTGAAGATGTGAGGTTCTTACCCACGAAAGCTTATGCTCCCAATACTTCTGTTAGTCTCAAAGGTGCCACAGGACCCTCTGTTGCTTTTTACAGATTCAGACTAACACGGCTACCCTTCTGATATAAAAAAGAGAACCTTTAGCTTCAAGAGCATTAAAAAATGAAACAGGGATTTTTCCCCACCCTACATCTAGCTTGTCTTTGTCAGTGCTTGACCAACTGAACTAGCAAGTTAAGTGCACCTTGGTTCAATGGCTAGGCTGTTTTCTTTTTGATTCTTCAGTCTCACCGAAGGGCAAGCTCATTGTATGTTTCATTATCTAAAGATAACCTAAGCAAGTAGACTTGTAGAGACAGCAGAGACCATTTCTCGCTAACCTGGACTCCAAGCGGCGACTTACCCACTGGAACCCTACATTTTGCGGGTAAATGGATTATATTTATGACTTGCCTCCTATTTACTTCACATTTTTCAGCAGAGACACGTCTCAGAGCTGAATTATGTTATTACAACAGAGTTAAAAAGATTGGTTTGCCTGAAGAAATCAATCTATTTATCAAGTACTCCAACTCCCACTTATTAAAGTTCTCTTAGACCTATCATCAGGTCTGCTTGGGCTTTCCATATCACTACTGATCATAATGGGGCTGATTCTCAGTTACATTAAGGCCCCTTTACCTTGCTCTGGCTGCATAAAACTGCCCAAATGAGCTGGACACAGCTTCCTGATAATGCCCTTAGTGCAGGAGGCTTACCTGGCTGGTGTAAGGGCCCTGCTGTCAGTCTCTAGGATAGAGGGGTATCAAGAGCAGGTGAGCGGGAAGCGGATGTGGATGATGCACACTACGCCATGGCTATTTATTGAATGGTGGGGCCCAGGGGTAATGGGGTAAGTTACAGCAGCTCTGAGGTTGCTCTTATTACACTGGGGATCAGGCAGGGCCCAGAATATGAAGAGCACAGTTTACTTTACTTTAAATTTCCCTGCCCTCATGCCATTCTTGCCCCAATCACAGGAATGGGCAATCACAGTGTTTCTTGCACAAAGTTAGTGGCTGCAATTAACTGGAGACTCAGGAAAACCTTTGTGTGTGGGAATGAGAGTCCCTGATTTAGCTTTAAATTAGGGCTGTCAAGTGATTAAAAAATTAATCATGATTAATTTTGCTATTACACAATAATAAAATAAAATTTAAATATTTTTGGATGTTTTCTACAATTTCAAATATATTGAATTCAGTTATAACACAGAATGCAAAGTGTACAGTACTCACTTTATAATTTTTTTATTACCAATATTTGCACTTGTAAAAAAACAGAAGAAATAGTATTTTTCAGTTCACCTAATACAAGTATTGTAGTGCAATCTCTGTATCATCAAAGTTGAACTTACAAATGTAGAATTATGTACAAAAAGTAACTGCATTCAAAAGTACAACAATGTGAAACTTTAGAGCAGGGGTCGGCAACCTGCAGCACACGTGCCAAAAGTGGCACGCGAGCTGATTTTGCCTGGCATGTGGCTGCCAGCCAGGGTCCCAGCCGCTGGCCCCGCTCAGCCTGCTGCCGGCTGAGTGAACAGAACCCCAGGCTGGCAGGAGGCTGAGCGGGGCCGGCAGCTGGGACCCAGACCAGCAGCAGGAATGCCCCCCGGCTCCCCCCTCACCGCGCTCGGGTTCTGCGGCTCCCGGGAGCATGAGCCGCCAGGGCGTGGGGCCCTGAGCCTGCTGCAGGAGGGGTAGCAACGGTGGCTTATGCTTCCAGGAGCTGCAGAGCCCGAGTGCGGTGAGGGGGGAGCCAGGGGGCGCACGGGGACCACCGCTCACATGCATCCGCTGCAGGAGTCCTCCGGGGGGGCACCACGCTGCAGCCTGGGCAGGCGCGCTCCCCGGCTCCCCCCTCACTGCGCTCAGGTTCTGTGGCTCCCGGAGGTGTGAGCTGCTGCTGCCCCTCCAGGAACTCCGCCCTTCCCGCTGCCTCAGCACTCTGTAGGGGAGGGGCTGTGCGCGCGGCAGCCCGGCAGCGTGTTTTGCCTCCATGTAGAGCCAGCATCTGACCGGCATGGGCATGGTAAGAGGAGTCCTGGGGGGCAGTCAGGGGGGAGGGTTAGATGGATCGGGAGTTCTGAGGGTCCTGTCAGCGCCAGGGAGTGGTTGGATGGGGCCTGGGAGTCCTGGGGGTCTGTCTGGGGGTGGGGGTGTGGATAAGGGTTGGGGCAGTCAGGGGTCAGGTCCTAGGGGGGCAGTTTGGGGGGGGTCTCAGGCGGGGGCAGTCAGGGGACAAGGAGCAGGGAGGCTTAGGTAGAGGGTGGAGTTCTGGGGGGCAGTTAGGGGCAGGGTCCCAAGAGGGGGCAGTCAGGGGACAAGGAGCAGGGGAGGTTGGGGGTTCTGACTGGGGCAGTCGGGGTGGGAAGTGGGAAGGAGTGGATGGGGGCGGGGCTAGGGTAGGGCTCTCCCCTCTTTTTTGATTGTTGAAATATGGTAACCCTAGGCGAGGGGGGAGCCTAGGGGCACATGGGGACTGGTGCCCGCATACATCCACTGCAGCCTGCAGGAGCCCCTGGGGGGGCACCGGGCCGCAGCCTGGGCAGAAGGGGGGGGGCATGCCTTTGCAGGGCTGCTGCCCGCCCCTGCACCGCGCCGGCTCCTCCATGGCTGGGGCTTGCTGCTGCCACAAGTGAGACTCTCTGGCTCTCCAGTGCCTCCGGAAGGCAGCTCCTCCCTGCCGAGCTGCTGCAGCGGCCCAAGCCTGGCAAAGCCAGTGAGTGGACTCAGGGCGGGGGCCACCAGGGTGGGGAGGGGAGGGCTCGCAGGGGGGCTGTGCACCCTCCAGGGGAGTTCAGGAGGTGTGGAGGGGGGGAACATGGTCTGGAGAGCAGCCCCTGGGCACGGCTGGCCCCTGGGTAGGCTGGCCCCTGGGGTCTATAAAGGCTCGTTGGGATTTACCCCTCAATGCCCCAATGTGCAGGGGGAGGGGCGCGCACGGTGGAAGTTTCGCCTACGGTGCAAAATATCCTTGCACCAGCCCTGCCCCAGGGGGTGTGTGCATCCCAGGTTAAGAACCACTGCACTAAACTGATAAGATCTGCATTTTAATTTAATTTTAAATGAAGCTTCTTAAACATTTTAGAAAACTTGTTTACTTTACATACAACAATAGTTTATAGACTTATAGAGAGAGACCTTCTAAAAACATTAAAATGTATTACCGGCATGCGAAACCTTAAATTAGAGTGAATAAATGAAGACTCGGCACACCACTTCTGAAAGGTTGCCGACCCCTG